>NC_056606.1:23480075-23510075 GCF_018340385.1 Cyprinus carpio | reverse complement strand
CTTGATTTTGTCAACTAGAAATGTATTGAATTGTGAAAAGGGGACGTTCCATCATAGCAAAAATAAATAAAATAATTAATTAAAAAATTTGAAAAAGATAAATAGATATAGATATAGGGAAGGACTACATTTAATCAATCAGGTATCAATTGGATCATAAAAAGTGGAAGTTGCATCATAGAAAAACACCTCAAACACACTGGACTTTGCCATGAGGGAAAACATGAGAGATAGACGCGGTTACGACAGACTGTAAACTCACAGCACACTTTCCTCATTAAAAGCTGATCACATCAATTAAGCTGGATCTGAACTCTAATCATTAGTGACAGTGTTTCAAACATCCATCTGCTGCCATCAAAGCATGACCTTCCCAACAAACAGAGCCAGAGACGTGCGTCATCCCTTCCTCCATCCGTTAAAGCCCTCCGCTTCCACACATTAAACTGATCTGAGGTCAGAGTTCACAGGGAACACCTGGGTCACCACATACTCCAGCTAGACACATTCAACACCTGAAATCATTTCACCAAACTATCATCAGATAACCAGCGTTTGAAAATTAGTGAGGTTTGGGGTGGGGAACACAAACACAACTCATTATATACACTAACACTTTAAAAGAGACAGAGATGTAGACGTTTGTGAAAGATGTTTTCTCTGTTTTGGAGGGATGAACACTTAAATTATACCACATTTATTGCATCAAAATGTGTTAATATTTCAGTATACTGTAGGTTAGGGGTGAATAATTTTATCAGTTGTTTATTGATACAATACATATTACTCATAGTTTTCATTAACAACAATTGCTATAGATGATAACTTTGTCTAGCGCTCTTATGAATGTTTTTAGCATGACTGTGAAAATTTAATTACCATACTGAATGAAATAGCATAGACTTCTTCATGGCTAGTGTTTGTGTAGGCTATTTCATTTCATTCTGTAACCTACTTATTCTACAGATCTGTGTACTAGTTTTAATGCTACTGTTTTTGATAACACTGATAACGTTTCTGACAGATATTATCATGATATTTTTTGCTTTTCCCTTCCCGAATGTACTATCCTGTCAGCAATAACCGGTCCATGGGCTTTTCTGATTACTGTCAGTTTAAGTGCCGGTGATGCAGTGTTGCCAGATATTGCTATAAAAACAAATAAAAAATAAAAGAAAAAATAAACCAAAATGATGATAAATAAGATATGATAAAATGCAGACAAAGGCTGCAGACAGCACTCCTTGTTTGTTATCTTTATTTTATAAATGCACAAAGTTTTGTTGTTATTATGTCTGTATACAAAAAAAAGTAGACCCTTTACAGATTCGATTGATGTATTGCTCTTATCTGTACGATCAAAAACTGAAAGTGTAATTTAAGTTCTTTTCGGGGTTATCAGGAGAAAATACCCCAAAACGCGTATACGCGTTAATCGACTCCAGAGGGTTAAGAGGCTGATGTGAACGTCCTCTGCATGGAAGTGGTGTGAATTTATTATGTGATTGATCGCACACGTCAAAGGTTGAGGAATGAAACAGACAAACATTGTAATTTTGGAATAGAATCACGTTGGAGTTTGAATCGTGTTCACAAACTTTAACAATCTATTAAATTAAAGTGCTTTGTCATGTTGGTGGTGACACCTCTCTAGCAACATGTTTGGCTATCACAGATATTATACTTAGCTTTTTTGGCATCTGATCGCAAATGTAGCCAAACTTTAGAGCGCTTAGATTAGTGAGCAAGGCCCTGGCAGATCGCTAGGTCCGGTCCTCACAGATGAAGAAAAAAAAAGTGCATAGGAATCGATAGGCAGAATGGAAATTTTAATTTTTAATTTTAAGTATCCGATTCCTGACCTTAGGTATCCGATTCTGGAATCTGAAACGATTTCCGATTCCCAACCCTAGTCTCGAAGCGATCATTTTCATACTACTGACGCTACACACGATCCTTGCAAACTGTCTTAACTGAATTATACATGCAGACATTCATATGAAGAGTTTTACACAGCAAATTAACAAATAACTAATTTTATTTTTGAACATGAAAAATTTACCGAGGTAGGTCAAGAGGTGGGTTAATTGTTGGTTGGGTGCCTGCACACAAATGCAAAGATCTTCACTACAACCCACCAAAGTAAAAGCGCAGTTTAACATGAAGAAATTATGATAGCAATATATTTTAAATGATACAGTTTATAAATATAATTTTTCATGGAATATCACAATTTGTTCAATTATGTTTTTATTGAAAACAATTTAAAATAAAAAAATAAATAATTTTATCATTAAAATGAATTCAGTTCATTAAAATGAATCATTAAAATGACTTTTTAAAAGAATAAAATGCAGTGAAATTAATATTTTTTGGCTTCATTTTCATTATCACTCTGATAAGTATTAAAATTATAAGTCTAGAAAAAAGAAACTAGAATTTGGGAAAAATAAAACTGAATTGGGGGAAATTAAACAGATTTTGTAGGGCCCCTAAAAATACATTTTTTGTTAAATGTTTTCAATTAATTAGACACTTTTTTTATCAAAAAAATTAAAAATGAATTCAGAAAAAAACAACAACACAGAATCTAAAATCAATCAAACAATCAATCAATCTCTAAAAAAAGAAAAAGAAAAAAAAAATCAAAGGGAAAAAAAATTATCTAGAAAAATTTAAAGGAACAAAAAATGAAAACAATGCAGGAAAATTAAATCTGGAGGGAAAAAACTCTGAATCTAAATGAATTAATACAACTTTAAAACAAAAAAAGAAAATAAAAAAAATTATAAAAACAGAAATAGGGGTATGCGATATGCCGATTTTTGTCGTGGATAATAAAAATGTCTTCATTTTCTGCTTTTGAAAAAAAAAAAAAAATTGTAGTATCGTGCTACAGAGCACATTCTGTAGTTTTGGGTTCTGGGTATTGATGTATTGTTAAACGCCACAAACATACAGTTCAGTTACTCAGCGATAGTTATTCTTACAGGACACTGTACTTACTGACAATCACAAAAGTACATTATTTGCATCTGCTTTAGAGCTGTTAAACATTTCATTCCGCCGCTGTTCTGACATGCGCTTTTTCTGAGAGGGTAGGCTACAGTGGAAGCACGCGCACTAAAAACCCTGTCAAACAGCTCCTGATTACTGGACTAAGTTAGCATTTGTGTTAATACTGTCAAAACACACAAGGTTTACATATAGACTCAGTTGGTTATGTGTAAAGGTAAAGTAAACAATTGAGAGTCAGATGCATGCCTGTAAATTAGATGCGTGCAGCTCTTAAAGGGACAGAACTAAACATGCTGCCGACTGTCATTAAAGGGATAGTTCACCCTAAACTTTAACTTCTGTCATTATTTTGCATTATTCTTTTTTATATTTTGTTACCTTAAAATGATTTGTCTTTTAAACAGGGAAATTAGTTTGGCTGTAATGCTCAAACAACTTGCAAAATAGTAAGACCAACATGACAAAGAATCGTGATAAAATCATGAATCGTGATATTTAAAAAAAATAAAATAATTGTGATTGATGAATGAATGATCATAGTGCCCAGTATTTCCACAATGTGATTTGGGCCACACTATAGAGCCCTGCATGGGCCTCTAATATAGGCCCTAGCCCAGCCCTGGCCCAAGACGCTTAGGCCCTAATTCAAACATCTCCTTACTATTTTCCCCTGACACATTCATGGTAATTACTTTTGCCGATGCTTTGCGGCAAGCTTGAGCCTATTGGCATGGAGCCTGTGTGCTCTCGATGTGTCTGAACAAGTAGCACTCATTTCTCATTTACAGGTGTGCATGTGAGGCATCATGCAACAATGCATGAAGAATATCAGTCATTCAGCACTTCTGTGCTTCTCTTCACTTCACATCTGCTAGGCAACTAACTCAACTAACATACTACCCGCCTCCTGAGTCAGATTAGCATCCGCTCTGCTCTCGACCAAACCTTTACAACAACAACCGTGATGCGGGACTGATGACAGAAGCACTTCAGCCTGTCAGAACAATCAGTTTTGCCTGCTCCCATGATTGGAGTCAAATGCGTTTAGAGCAACATGAGGACACAAATATTTATGTGAAATTTCCTTAAAGTTAATAGTGATTTTCGCTATCTTTAAAAGACAAAAAGAGTCAAAGTGTGATTGAGAAAGTGTGATTTACACAGTATACTCGAAAATGTAAAATGTATGTACTCAGAATTGGATGGAAAAATGTTTGTTTGTATTTTTATGTTTTTTATTTCACATGAGCAAGCATGGCTATTTTTATGACCAGAAACAGATAAAGCAAAATGAGAGGGAAAAAACAATATTTACAGGAGGTTTCTAAAGTTTATCTTTGAAAAATATAAAATAACTGATTAAATATAAATAACTTGATTTTAATAGGAATAGACTGGATCATCAAAAGTGGATTAAATGTAAATTTAAATGACAGGTAATAGACTGGATCATGAAACGTGGGTGAACAATCTTATAAAATATGTAGAAATACACACATTTAAACTAAAAAAAATTAAAATTGATATAATATAAAAATATTTACTTTTTATAATTTGGGAACGATTTTCAATATATTTTAAATGCATTTTTTAAATAATTTATTTTACATACAAGGCAGGATTTTACCAATCAAACTGTTTGGAAAAGTGGATTTATGTGAAATTTTTCAGTTTTCCATCTTTAAAAGACAAATTGAGTCAAAGTGTGACTGTGACAGAAGTAAAATTCTCTCATACTGACATGTTCAGTTCAGAAGTGATTTACGTTACGCTGCATTATTCAAGCAGCAGGAACTGCAAAACTAGACGTCACACAACTTCACATTCCAGCCTCCAAATCTCAGAGATCACCTCTGGGAGTCTGACGGGGTCACACAAACTTTTCAGAGTCATTAGGTCAACGACAGCAATTGACCCTCAAAGCCTGAAGTGCATGTAATGTCCCAAGGAGACCCAACAACACAGGAACACAGCTGAGGAACACACTTAACACCTCCTGAAGCTGCACAGACACACGTGTGTGAAAAACGCTTAGCATTAGCAGCAGGCCCAGCAGTCTTTGATTTTATTAACATCATAAACTAAACCTCCACCTCATAAAGCTGAGGGCAACAAGGATCAAATCCCACCGGAGAGGAGAACGACAACCCAAATCACACAACACCTCACAGCTTGCCTTCAAATGTTATCATTAGTCATATTTCTAGCAACATTTTCAAAATGAAAGATGAACAAGTTTGGGCTTTTTAACAGACTATGCTTATGATGTGTGAACAGAGGAACTTTTCCATATCCATATTTTCACACTTAAGTCAAGAGAAATAACAAGTCATTTTACTTGCATAATGTGAGCAGATATTATAAATACTCTATGAGAAAAAAAAAAAAAAAAAAAAAAATCAAATTCAAATTAGAAATTCAATGTATACTTTTGAAATTATATATAAAAATTAAATATTAATAATGAATATAAATATATAGGGCAAGACTAAATATATTTTCTATTTTTATAAGATGCATATAAATAATAAAATATATTGCATACTGTATAAATAACATTATAGTATAAATATACACTATACATTAAATTGCACTTAAAGGGGTGGCTGATTATGATTTCACTTTTTTAATTTTAGTTAGTGTGTAATGTTGCTGTTTGAGCATAAACAATATCTGCAAAGTTATACAAAGATGAAGGTTCAATACAATCAGAGATATTGTCTCTTAAATTTATGGCAGTTTAATGCCTACAAAAACGACTGTTAGAGATTACAAGTTACTTCCCAGGTTGGTGACATCACAAACCCAGCAATGTACATAAACCCCGCCCCCAGGAACATGCAACAGAGGGGGGCGGGGCCATGTTGCGCTGCTTTAGAGAAGAGGAAGTTGGAAGCCATGCCGTCAAAACTAGGGGTGCACAAAAAAAATCTAATCATATATGAATCGTGATTCTGTCTTCTAATGATTGTAATGGATTCACAAGTTTCTAAATCAATGCTTTAAAGCAGTGGTTCTTAATCCTGTTCCTCGCATCCCCTGCTCTGCATCATCTGGAGCAATGTTGTAAAGAAGAGTGGGACGAAATTCCTCCAGAATGATGTTAGAGACTGATTAAATCATACAGAAAATGATTAATTCAAGTTATTGCTGCTAAAAGTGGATCTTCAGGCAACTGAATCACAGGGTGTCCTGACTGTGTCACACACGGTTTTTCCATTTTGGCCTAATTTTTGTTAATTAAATAATAACACAGTGTTATACGTAATGTGATGTTACTCATCTGAGGTTTTATTTTCCAAATTTTAAGACCTGCCAAGGATCAGATAATTTTTTATTATGTCTTGATTTTATTACATATTGATAAAACAAATAATGTGTGACAGCTGTGCAAAGTGGAAAGTACATTTGATGAAAGATTGAGAACAAAGTGCACAGATTCCCATTCACACCGAGCACCAAAAAAAGTAAACAGGGTCTATTCTGATGTCATGCTGACCTTATTACGAAACAAACAGGACAAATCTTTTTTGTTTGGTATAAAGTGAAGCTGAACGCTCCTCATTACATGTGTTTGGCAAATGAGCAGCTCTAGAAAGCCAAATGCATGAGATGTTTGCCCTCTTGGCAGCTCTGAAGACGCTGGTTTAACGCCTGACAGTAACCGCTAATGAACGGTTGCTCCACTACGAAGCCTAAGCTCTGTGGCCCATCTCCTTTTATAGCCATCTGAGGGTATCATGGGCCACATCTCTCTCTCACACACACACACACACACACACACACACACACACACACACACACACTCTTCTCACACACAACACACACATGGGCCACATCTCTCTCTCACACACACACACACACACACACACACACACACACACACACACTCAAACACTCAAACACTCACCCACTCTTACACACTCAAACACAAACACACACACTCTTATCAGAGGACCAGACTGGCAGCAAAATGACACAACATCCACAAAACAGCCGAGCAATCCCAGCAACCAGCAGACCGTTGTGACATTTAAAGGCATTCATCTACAACTTCATCTAAGCCACTGAAACTCAATTTAAACCAAAAAGGAGGCAGAAATGAAGGCTATAATGAGAGAACCGCAAGTAACGCTGTATACCGCTGGAGAAAAATTATAAGTATAGTGGTACAAATAATAACAAGAAGCAGTTCAGAGTAATTGATAAAGAAAAAAAAAGAAAAACACCACATGCAGTAATCCGGACACGAGTTATATTAAACCAAACAAAATAAAGACCATATTAGTTTCAGTTCGGACATTAAAAATAGAAATGTTGCCTTTGTAATTAGCTGAAATAAAATACAAGAATAGGAAATTCAAAATAGGAGCGAGGTCCTGTTGGGCTTTGGGGGTGTTTGTTTTGCTGCTTTCAAATATCAACATCATTTAGTGCACCTTTAACAAGTTCAGGCTTTTTAAGACACTATATAATCAGAGTTTTGATTTGTGACCTGAGAACATTTCCATGTCTATACATTCATTTTAAGCCAACAAATGAAAAAAATAAATAAATAAACAAACAAACAAACAAACAAACAAACAAACAAACAAACAAATAATAATATATATATATATATATATATATATATATATATATATATATATCGATATATATATATATATATATATATATATATATATATATATATATTATTAGGGATGTCAACGAGTTAATCGACGATCAATTAATTGTCGATAAGAGATGCAATCGATTAAGGCTGTCGATGGTCGGTTAACCGCTTTAATGTTGGGCTGCGTGCGGCTCATGCGCAAAACACGTGCGAGCGCTGTGAGTGACGGTGACGGTAGCAGTAAAAACATCATCATTCATTCACAATGTACAAATTAAGCTTTTAACGTGATTTAAACTTTAAAGTAGCCTACATTAAAATAGAAACAACATAAAAGTTATTCAACATAAAAAGCATATCATGCACTTTGCAGGGTTGCGGGACACAGGACAGAAAGGCTATCCTATTACTTGTTAATTCGTTCCTACGACTTATTAATTTGTGGCAATTGTCCCATGTTTCATTAATTTTTGTTCCCTAAATAACCCATGATTTAACTAATAAGGGAACAAACTAATAAAATTGAACGAATTCCTAATTCATGAAATCTTTAATTTCCCTTCCCATGTTTACCACAGTAAGAGATGCGAAAAACAGTGATTAAAAGTGAAAGATAATAAAATAAACCTGCGGAATTAGAGGACTGTGAAGATTTAGGAAAAGAAACGTTGCCTATATGTTATTGAATTTGGGGAAATTAGTGACTAACCGGCAAACCAGAACAAAGCCGCGTAAATAAAGGCTATGGGCTCGAGTGCATCCAGAAGCATGGTCACGATCTAACATTTTCCTATTATTCCTCTAATAAACAAAGCTTTTATACCACACTTGTCATAATCAGAGCGTATAATTTGTAAATAAATAATTGCTGGATTCAAAACAGCGATTAAAAGACGCTGTGACCGACATGACGTTTTCCCGGAGCATTCAGTGATGTCACTAAACGGTGACGCCATCGCTCACTAGTTCCTGCATGGACCTAACTAGTGCACACAGGTTCTCAAGCCCTGGGAGGACAAAATATGATGCTTTAAGGAAAACGTATAGCCTATATAAGTAATAGGCCCAACATAAAAATAACTTTTTTTTTTTTTTTTTTTTTTTAAATATGCGAAATAAATCCGACTTAAATAATTAAAAGATAAACGGATTTAAAACAGAAGTGTTGGCGGCGCTCCATACGTTCACGGAAAAAAAAAGGATGGCAACGCATTCTGTTTGTTTGCTTTATTTTACAAGAGCACAAATCTTCTGTTTTTATTGTGTGTGTGCACAAATGAAAGTAGGCTAAACACTTTTGCGGAAAAGGTTTTTTTTTTTTTTTCTTTTTTTTTTAATGTCTCAGCTGTTTCGATCGCGCCGGAGCCTGCTGCACACGTATATTCTAGCGATTCAAACTTGCATCGCAGTCTGTTCATTATCAATATCAATATCAATTTACCGGTTCACTCTGCTGTTATGCCAAGGACGTTTTTGCTCATGTGAAGAGGATTATCTTTTCCGTCTAGATGCGAATGCGTACAAGCCTAGTTAACATTATAAATAATAGTTTAATATTCAAATACATTGCAAATATGGGAAACATTTGGATTGTGCCGAATGAGACATGAGCAATAACCTAAATAAATAGCCAAGCCGCGCCGCTCGCTCTCATTGTCTGCCACATGCACTGTCACTATCTAATGCACTGTATGCCGGATTTTTAAAAACAAATAGGCCTACCGGAATGCAAAAAATTAAAAATCTGCTTGATTTTAGACCAGACCTTAAAAATCTGACATTTTATAGGACAGAATCCAGCAGGATCAAATTAATGTGAGCAACAGTGTTTTTGTCACGTAACGCACACAGAAAGGTAGATCCAATTGCAGTATGTTTTATTAGCAAGGGTCCAAAACCAGATAAGCAGTTCCAAAAATTGAAAACACGAACATCAACAAGGAAACAGGGAATAGCAGGGTGACATCAAACGGACTCCGTTAATGCCAGAAAAAACAGGGTATTTATAGACAGGTGCAAAAAAGGTAAGTGGTGACAGCTGAACACAATGAACATTGAACAGATAAGGCTAGTGGGAAATTTTAGTTCTGACGAAGGGACAGTGAGACCTCTATGGCCACCCAGGGAGACACAGAATTACACCGTGACACTACTCCCCTCTAAGGAGCAGCTTCCAGATGCTCCTTGAACAAAATAAACCACAAAACAAAGAGACCAGGAGGGAGGTGGCCTGGGGAGGCAGAACGAGGGGGAGGGATGGCGGGCCAGGCCCGTTTAGGGGAATGGGACCCGGCAGCCGATGGCTCACCCTGGTAGCCCAGGTGGCTTGGTCGTCAGATCATGGCGGGGGCCATGGTCAGGGACCGAAAGTTCAGGGGCCCACGAGGGACCAGGCAGATAGGTGGCCACAGTGGACCCGAAAGTTCATGACCACGCGGGACAGGCGAGTCCATTTCAGGTGGCCACGGTGGACCCGAAAAGTTCATCGGGGAAACGAGGGTGGCGATGGGCAGTTACGGTTGGCCACGGTGGATCATCAACGCGCCAGGGCAGGAATTCTCCGTAATGAATGGCCCGAACGGAAACAACCAATCGGGGGCACGGCCTCAGTAAGGCCCTCAGGCAGGCTGTGGCGAATGGCCAGGTCACGGCATTGGGAACGGCATCAGGGTGACGGCCTCAGACAAGGGCACAATCGGGAACGGCCCGGATCCAGTGCACCACCGGAACAGATCGGGCCAACGCATAAGGCTAGTGGGAAACCGCTCGGTCTATCGAAACGACTGCCGCGACCTGCGCAACGTCGGGAGTTCTGACTGGGAACGGTCAGGAACAGCCTCGGGCTGCGCATCGGGAGGAATGGCCTCGGGAACGCCTCGAAACAAGGAAACCCGCCTCGGGCACAATCGCCACGGGACCTCGGGAACGGCCTCAGGGCCTCAGGAACGGCCACATCGGGCACCGCCTCAGGAACGGCCTCAGGACGGGCACAGAACTAAGGACGGCCCGGGCACACTCGGGACCTCCCGGGCCTGCGCTCGAAAACCGCCTCGGACACGCAGGCAGCCTCGGGCACGGCCTGCTCGAAACAACATCGGGCAACAGCCCGACTCGGGGAAAGGTCTATCGGGCACCACATCAGGAACGACCTCGGCCTGTGGAACGGTATCGGGCACCGCAGGAACAACCTCGGCCTGCGCATCGGGCAACGCCTCGGGAACGATCCCGGCGCCTGCGCGGTCGCCTCGGGAACAACCTCGGCCCTGAGCATCGGGCCACCTCTCGGGAACGAACTCGGCACCTGAGAATCGGGCACCGCCTCGGTCTTCTGGAACCAACTCGGGCACCGCCTCGGTATCTGGAAACACATCGGCACACGCCTCGACCTGCGGAACGGCATCGGGCACCGCCTCGACCTCGGGAACGGTATCGGCACGCTTCAGGAAAACAACATGTGGCCTGCGCATCGGGCACACCGCCTCGGGAACGACCTCGGCCGTGCGCATCGGGCACCGCCTCGGGAACGACCTCGGCTCTGACCAGCATCGGGCACCGCCTCGGGAACGACCTCGGCTGCGCATCGGGCACAGCCTCGGGAACGACCTCGGCCTGCGCATCGGGCACGCCTCGGTCTCTGGAACCAACTCGGGCACGCCTCGGTATCTGGAACAACATCGGGCACCGCCTCGACCTGCGGGAACGGCATCGGGCACCGCAATTGGCATGTGGAACGGTCGGGCACCGCTTCAGCATCAACCTCTGCCTGCGCCTCGGGCATCGGGCCGGAACATCGGGCACCGCCCACCGCCTCGGGACAGCCTCGCCTGCGCATCGGGGCACAGCCATCGGGCACCACCTCGAACCTCCACCCGCCTCGGAACGGGCACATCGGGGCACCGCCTCGACCTCCACCAATGGCATCTGGGAACAACAACCTCCATCGGGAACCACAACCGCCTCGACCCTCCGGCCTCGGCCTCAGGAATGGGAAGCTCATTGCACCGCCTCGGCATAGGCACACGCCTCGGGCACCGCCTCGGCATCGGGCACCGCCTCGGGCATCCCGCTTCTGACCTCCGGAACAGCCTCGGGCACCGCCCGGCCTCGCACACCTCCGGCCCCGCCTCCTCGGGCACAGCCTCGGGGCACCGCCATCGGGCATCGGGAACAGCCTCGGGCACCGCCTCGGAACGGCATCGGGCACAGCCTCGGGCACGGGGGGGGGGGAACAACTCGGCATCTCCGGAACAGCCCCGGGCAACATCGGGGAACACGCCTCACCGCCTCGGCATCGGGCACAGCCTCGGGCACCCTCATCGGGAACGGCATCGGGCACAGCCTCCACCTCCGGAACGGCCTCGGGCACCGCCTCGGCATCGGGCACAGCATCGGGCACCACCTCGACCTCCAGAACCACATCGGGCACCGCCTCGACCTCCAGAATGGCATCGGGCACCGCCTCGACCTCCAGAACCACATCGGGCACCGCCTCGACCTCCAGAACCACATCGGGCACCGCCTCGACCTCCAGAACCACATCGGGCACCGCTTCGGCATCAGGCACCGCCTCGGCATCGGGAACCTTGGACACGTCCTCCTGGACGGCAGCGGCCTGCTCGGGAACGTCCTCCTGGACGGCAGCGGCCTGCTCGGGAACGTCCTCCTGGACGGCAGCGGCTGCTCTCGGGAACGTCCTCCTGGACGGCAGCGGCCTGCTCGGGAACGTCCTCCGGGCTTTGAGGAACGGCTGACGCCTGTCTCCTCCTCCTGCGGCCTCTATGATGGCGTGCCGGTGGCTCCTTGACGGAAGACTCAGGCGTTGAGTCAACCATCTTGTCTGCCAACACAGGTGTAGATTCGACCTTCCTGTGCAGTGGTGCTGGGCTGGCAGCCATCTTGTGCTCTGGCGCTGGGCTGGCGGCCATCTTGTCTGGAGACTCAAGTGTGGTTGATGTATCCCACTGAGCACGATGGCACAGGTAACGGGTAAACCCCCAAAAGTCTAGGATCTCCAGCCCCTTCATCTCCCATTGAGGCAAAGGGGCATCCAGACAATTGTTAAAAAAAGTCCTTCAGTGCTGCATCATTATAACCCAACCCGACCGCCATGGTCCAAAACAATTGCGCAGGCCACCCACCTCACTCCCCCTTTGACGAAGGGTGGTTAAGTTCCGGAGTCTCCCCCTCCGTTCCTCCATGGTGGCTGGGGAACGGATTCGAAATCCCCACACCCGCTGGATCTAGGCATGACGGCGTCCTTCCTGCCTCGTGGCACTGGCTCTGCGGCCATCGTGGGGCAGTGGTGCCACCATGGCGGACTTGCGCTTCCTCTCCCCTCTCCGTCCGCCATGGTGAGACAGTGGCACTGATCCGTCCCCCACGAGCCCAGGGTCGAAGGGGAGCCACGGTTGAGAGCGATGTTGCACCTCCTCTCGCCCATTCCCTCCTTGGCGACCTCCCCTGGTTCCCCGGAAGACCACCAGCGAGTTCCCTCAAACCTGCTCCTCACCCGCTCTGTGGCTGGGGGAGAATCCTCGAAAAACATATCGCTGGATCTAGGTTGTGACGGAGTCCTTCTGTCACGTAACGCACACAGAAAGGTAGATCCAATTGCAGTATGTTTTATTAGGATAAATCCAAAATCATAATCCAGCCAGGCAAGGGTCAAAACCCAGATAAGCAGTCCAAAACATGAAACACGAACATCAACAAGGAAACAGGGAATAGCAGGGTGACATCAAACAAGGACTCCGTAATAATGACAGAAACAACCAGGGTATTTATAGACAGGTGCAAACAAGGTAAGTGGTGACAGCTGAACACAATGAACAGTGATGAACAGATAAGGCTAGTGGGAAATGTAGTTCTGACGAAGGTGACAATAAGGGGAAGTGAGACCTCTAGTGGCCACCCAGGGAGACACAGAACAGACACCGTGACAGTTTTGCTGCAGCAGCGCCGATGTAGTTCACTTAATGTGCAGCGCAGCCACACGCGCGCCACAGTTCCGTTTGGGATCATTTTATTTTAAATACCATAATGTCATTTGAAAACATTGCAATTGTGTTTAAAATACAACAACGAGCACCACAAAATCATTTAAAGAGGCGAGTTCAGCGGTCTTCGTGCGGGATAGAAAACAGTAAACAAACTAAAATTACCTCAAAAGTATGGCGCGCTCTCTTCATTTTATCAAAATGATCATTTTTAATCCTGCTACTAGCATTTATTCAGACTAAAAATCATTTATAGCGTTGTGTGTGTCCTGTGGGGCTTTACTAGTCATTTTATTCAGAATAGGCATTTTGCCCTTTAATTCAAACGAAAGCGTTGTTAATGTGTGTCGTGTGGGGCTTTGGCAACATCGATCATGGAAAGGTGACTGCGTGCATGCAATAGAGCATTATATAGCATTATGGTTAACGATTAATCGATTAATTGATATATATATATACGACGATCGATCATGGAAATAATCGAAATTTGACATCCCTATAATATATAGGATAATATATTTCGATATTTATATATTATATATAATATATATATATATATATATATATATATATATATATATATTATATATATACATACACACAGGGACAAACAAATCATTCGATCATTTGTATTATGTATATATATAATATATATAATATTATATATATATATATTATATATAGATATATATATATATATAATATACTTTTTTTTTTATTTTATTTAATGTTTGCATTATTTCAAGTAATGAAAATATTTTGTTTTAGTTAACTTAAATAACTTTGCTGCATCAAAGAATGAAAATAATATGAAATCTCGTTTCTATTTTATTTTGTGTTTGATTTGTTTTATGTTTTGTGAAAGAATGAAAATAATATGAAATCTCGTTTCTGCCACAGGATTTAAAAAAAAAAATAGTGTGATTTTGATTTTTGTCAGAATTGAGAGATATAAACTCAGTTTTCTGAGATATAAACTCAGAATTCAGAGAAGAAAAAAAATAATTGCGACTTTTAATCTCTTTATTCAAAAAATAAAAATAAATAAATCAAAAAAAAAGTCACAAATGCAAGATCCAAACTCAGACTTGTGAGGAAAGAAAGTCAGTTACTTTTTTCATTTTTTATTCAGTGGAAGAAAAAAAAATTTCAAGGAATGAATTAAAGTCTGTTTATGTCTTGCAATTATAAGTATGATGATACAAATAATTACAGAGAAGCAGCTCAACTTAATTGATGAAGAAAAAAGGAAAAAAACCACAGTTGTGATCTGGTCGTGAGTTATGATAAACCACACAAAATAAGACAACACTCATTTCAGTTCGGACGTGGACGATGGCCAAACGCTTCCATGTGCGCCTCTGCAATCAAACGGAAATTAAATTAGGTGAAATTCCCCATAAAGATGTCTGATGATAAACCTACAGATCATCATTATCTGCTCAAAACCTCATCCGTGAATCCACCATCGGTCCAGATGCATGCTGGTGTTGTCAAAACAAAGCCGAAGGGAGTTTCCATTCCTCTTTATACGACTAACAATAGTGATCTAAATTAAAAATACAGCATTTACTGACTGCTTGTGCAGCAAAACCAGATCGGTGTGGATCTACATGTGTGTTCGGCACAGATACGATCAGCACAAACCTTCAGCCAGCTGCGTTAAATGACTTATAAAACTCATTAAACTGCGCTGGACTGCCTTGAATCGCCTCAAACCACAAGGCGTGTTATTTCTGGTAATAACACTCAATTTTGACATCCAGATTTGTACATTTTGTGAAGAACAGAGACACTTGCCTTAGCAAACAGCAACAACTCCGGTTAAGATTCCTCTTTCAACTGTGGAAAGATAATATTTGAATGTTAAACGTAGTGGAACGGTTGCTTTTCCTCCATTAATCTTTATCAAGAGTTGAAAACGTGCCGATTAGTTGCATGGTTTTGCTGTCAGCGTATTGAGACCACACTCATCGGGTAAAGTTCACTGACTTCTGAAGCAAAGCTGAAGTGTTTTTTTTCCCAGAGGGCCTCACGCGGGCCGACTGAAATGCTGATGTGCTTCGTTCTGAGCGGCTGGATGAATGAAGGAGCTTCTGGACGGCACATTTTTAAGACGTGGTGCCACGGCGCTTGTTAAGGTGCTTTAACATCTCTTTAAAAGGCCTTATATGGATCTGGGAGATTTCTCTCGCTGTGCGATCCGTGTCAAACATTCCTGAAGCGTTTCGGGACAAACCAGGTGTTTTGCTGGATCTTGATGAGGAGATGTTGTGTTCCTAAAATACATCTATTATGTCACACACAGACTATATTACACACTAAAAGTACTAATGCATAGAAGTGCAGAATTATTTGTCTTGAGAGCAAAAGCATGAGTCCTTCCTGACAGTGTTATTTTAGTATCATTGTGACACTGTTATAGTTTTTATTAAAAAATTAGTTTTCTGTAAGTTTATATTTTAATTTTAGTTTTAATCATTTCATTGTCATTTATTTGTAGTTTTTATTAGATTTTGTTTTTTAATGTCTAGGTCTATAGTTTTTTTGTATTATTTTATTAGTATTTGTATTTTTAACAGTAGCCTTTGCAACAAACTGAAACAAGTTTTTTTTTTTTAAATATATTTTAGTTTTTATATTTCTTTTTTTTTATTTCAGTTAAATGTTTGTTTTATTATCAGAAAATAAATAAATCATGAATACTGATATACTCAATGAAATTATATAAAATATGCATTTATGCAAGTATAAAATTAAATAATAATAATGGATAATACATTTATTTAACGAGATATAAATAAATAAACAGATATATGGAAGATGCATTTAATTTTATATAGCTATACAATACCACACACACACATATATAATTTATATAAACTGAAAAACAAATAAAAATAATACATGAATATGAACATAACTATAAAAAATATAAATTTGAAATGATATATTTATAAAGATGTATATAAAATACAAAGATAAGAGAAATGCATTTAATATTATATAACTATAAAACTAATATATAACTGATAGAAAATGAGTTTATACATATATATATTTAAATTTTTATGTTTAATTTTATTTTAGTTAGAGTATTTCGAGTAATGAAAATATTTGTAAGGTTTTAGTTTTAGTTAAGATAACCTTGCTTCCTAACTAAAATAATGAAAATAATCTCATTTCCACCACGAAAAAAAAGTTAAAATATTCATTTAACTGCGACTTTTTACTTTTTAACTACACCTTTTTTCTCGCAATTCTAAGAAAAAAGGTCAAAATCGCGATATATAAAGTTGCAACTGCGAAAACAAAAACAAAACTACCTTTTTGATTTTTTTACCCATTGTTGGAAAAAATATAAATAAATAAAAAATAAAAACACAAGACAGAATTGCAAGATGTCAGAAAAAGTCAGGACTCTGAGTTTATATCTCACAATTCTGACTTTTGTCTGTGAGATAAAATGTCGCAATTACCATTTATTTATTTTTTACCAGAAACGGGCTTCTATAAAATAAACATATCTCTAAAGCAAAAAAATAAACAAAACTTATGTACTAAAACAGATTTGAAGTCTACAACAAACCCGTAATTATGAGCACTATAATAGTGATTATTAACCACTAATTTAAAGCTTCACATCATCACGTTTGTCTCAGGTCACAGCTAATAACTGACACCTAGCATGAGGCTCTTCATCCAGATGTGATGCAGACGAACCTCAAGGATCCAAACACAGGAGCATCAGTATCATTCACTCAAACACAAGCAGGCTCTCCTTAATGTGTTAATGCTCTCGTTTCCATGGCAATGCAAACAAAACAACATTCCGTTGCTGGAGGAGAAGAGAGAAAGCCAGAAAGCTTTCATTTCCACGCCTGACACTGAAACAACGCTCGTATACAGCAAACCTGCGAGGTGCCATAGAAATAAACCAACAGCTCTTCTGGAAAATCTGTTTATGATGATGTCCACTCATGTGAGTTGCATGATAAAAGTGGATTTATTCTACATGGAGCGAGTTGAGATCACATGAACAGTTAAATGTTGCTCTCTTTATCAACTGTTAATGGACAATTCATAAATAGCACATTTATTTAATGGCATCAGAAGTAATATCCAAGACATATCAGATAGCAAAAACACCAATAAAAATAGTTTTACCATTTGTTTGCTTTTGTTAAATTTGCTGATTGATCATTTTTTGATTATTGCTAAAACTATAATAAACTAAAGTAATAAAGTAAAGAAAAATAAACTATAATATAAAAATAAACTATGAAAACAAAATAAAACTAAAATATCCAAAATATCAAAATATTAAATATCAAAAGTATTAAATAAAACCAAAATATCAAAGTATAAAAACTAAAATAAAGAAAAAATAAAACAACTAAATAAAACAGTAAAAATAAAATTAAGGCATAACATAAAAATGAAATGAAAATGTAAAATAAATACAACGTATGGAAATAAAAATGACAAAAAAATTAAAATAACAAAATACTAAATAAAAACTAAATAAAACAAGCAATATAAAACAATAACATTTAAAACTTAAGTAAATAAAACTAAACCAAATAAAGCAATATAAATTAAGTAAATAAAACTAAACTAAATAAAGCAATATAAAACAGTAAAAAAAATAAAAGTATAACATAAAATAAAATGTAACATACATACATACATACATATATATATATATATATGTAAATAAATACACACACAAAATATAGAAATACATAAATATAAAAATACATAAATATATAAAAAAGAAAAAACAAGGAATATTTTTAAAAAATGACTGTTCCTAAAACTCTATTTTACGTGTTTACTCCATCTGCACTATTGCTATTGGTAATGCAAGTGTACAACTTTTGTCATACACATAAAGAACTAAACTGAAGCTGAGAGCGAGAAAAGACACTGCAATCTTCAAAAAGATTCTCTAGTTTTAACACATGAAAAACTCACAGCTGTGTTTTCAAACACTTGTGTATCTGTAATCATGGCTGGGCCTCTGTTAATTACGGGTCAACAGGATGTGTGTCGAATTCATGAGGAAAGTCTCTAAAGACCCTGGAGAAATGAAACAGAGCCACAAGGTCCAAATGATCACTCAACAAGCAGCAAATGAGAGTAAAAAGTGTTACTTGTCCAACATAACACATGGTTAGACTGAATCTGACTGAAAGCCATGTCACAATATAGATAACATCCAATGGGAAAATTAGAAAAATATATAATAAATCAAAAAATAAATTAAAAAACATTAAAGGAATACATTTAATTAATCTAGAATTTTACATACAATAAAAACTAAACTAAAAAAAAAGCAATATAAAACAAAAATAAAATAAAAGTAAAAAAAAAAATCATTATTTTTCCTGAAACTGTAATTTACTTTTAAAAAAATAAATAAAAGAACATTTTAAATAATAAAATAAATAAACCAATTTTAAAAAGTAGTAAAAAGTAAAAAATGTATTTTATAGTTTTTATATTTCATTATAAAATAATTAAATATATAGAATATAAACAAAACTAAGTCTTATAAAAGCAATATAAAACAATAAAATAAAAATAAATTAATAAGCATTATTGTTCCTGAAACTGTAAATTACTTTTTTCTTTCTTTCTTTCTGTCTTTTCTAAAAATTAAAATAATAATAATAATTCGTAGTTTTATTTTTCATTATCAAGAATGAAATGTTAATAAACAAAACTAAATAAAATACAGCAATATATAAAAAAAATTATCCTCCTAAAATCTAAAATTGTACTAACTTGTAACTCTTTTTCTTCTGTCACCAAAAAACTAAAATAAAAACTAAAAAATAAATAAATATTATATATATATATATATATATATATATATATATATATATATATATATATATATATATATATATATATATATATATATATATATATATATATATATATATATATCCTATATATATATATATAGTTTTATTTTTCATTATAAATACTGAAATGTAAAATATAAACAACAAAATAAAATAAAATGAAGCAATTTAAAACAATAAAGTAAAAATAAAAAAAAAATTACTGTTCCTAAAACTTTTACTTGTTTACTTGTAACTCTTTATCGTCTCTCACCAACCTAAATACAAACAGAGAATGAGAGCTTGTCCAAAGTCAGATTACATCCACACCACATTCACCCGGCCTCCCTGGCAATGAATCCAAACACATGCCATTTTTCAGCACACAAATCCACAAAAGCTGTAAATCAGAGAGCAGAGTGAGGCAGCGTGACATGATGGACGAGTTTCATTCATTTCACGATTAAAACCAGATCGGCTCACCCTAACGCTCATCTTGCTGCGGTCGCGCAGATCCTGCTCAGATTTTACTGCCACTGACAATCATGAAAAACTCTTAGCATTGTTATAAGACTCTTTCATAGTCGCTTGAAATAGCCCGGGATGGTTGCTAGGGAATCCCTTAGAGGTTGCTAAGGGTCAGAGTGAAAGAGCTCATTCCTATTGTGCTTTGTTTTTGAGGGAAAATGACTCCGTTAAAGCCTGTAAAAAGCGTCTATATTTAAATCCAGGGAATTAAATCAGAACTGATGATTTTTAGGATATAAATCCAAGCAGTAAATGTTACAAGGCCATAAATGTTACCTAAAGACAGTCAGAACCTACTTTGGTATTATGGGCTGGACGACACTCAAGAGAATGATTTAGAGTACAGTTTTCCTGTAAATGTGCTTTTTTATATCAGATCAAAGCGTTTGCACACTTCCAAATGATTAGAAATGCCAGAAATCAGTCCCTTTAGCAGCACAAGCTGGAGCGTTCCTGCACTCTTTCATCTTGGCTGAATATCTGAGTGATTCAGAGGTCAGAACAGCTGAACTTTCCCTTTGAAACCAGAGGGTAAAACTGAAAATGTTGCTTCACCTCAATCTCTCCACAGTGTGTGTGTGAGTGTGTGTGTGTGTGTGAGTGTGTGTGTGTGTGTGTGTGTGTGTGTGTGTGTGTGTGTGTGTGTGTGTGTGTGTGTGTGTGTGTGTGTGTGTGTGTGAGTGAGTGTGAGAGAGAGATTTTTTGCAAAACAGAGCAAGTGGGATCCAGAAGCAGGGTTATCATAGTTAACTAGTCTAACTTGACAAAAAGTAAAGTACAAAAATAACTAAAAACTGAAATAAAAATGTATGAAACATAAATAAATATAAAATTACCTAAACTAACTGAAAAAAAAAAAAAAAAAAAAAAAAAAAAATAGTATCGCAATTATACTTAAAGAGCAATGACTAAGAAAAAAAATCCATCATATTGACTTGTATTTTTTACAAAACATGTTTAATAGCTTAATTCTCCATGAATAACTTCTCCATCCATTTTCCAGCAGAGAAATGCACAAATCAGAAAAATCATGCTGTTACCATGCAAACAGAAAATGCACCAAAAGAGCTACATATATGAATATTTTGCAATGAAAATGTTAAATGCACAGCTTATAATGACAGTCCGTGGTTTTATATTTTCATAGTTCTAGGGCGAGTAGTTTCTTCTCTCATAAAATAATTTACAACAGTCTTGGTCCTTATTACCAAACACAAATCAAAGTTTCTAATGCTGTGATTCATCTCTGACCAGTGCTGTGTTTCCCAAAAGCATTGTAAGACTAAACAGATAGCAGAAAACATTAGTGCCAATAGCTTCAATGATCTACTAAGGCTTACCATGCTTTTGGGAAAAAGCACAACTTTGGTTAGTTTGAAATCCCTTTAGAGAAAAAGAAAGTGGAAAAAACAAGGCAGATGGCCACAGTCGAGCTCTATAAAACCTGATAGGACCATGTTAAACCTGATCTTTTATTATTTACTAAACAAAAATACATCAGTTACATATACATACATACATACGTATATGTATACATACATACATACATACGTATATGTATACATACATACATACATACATACATACATACATACATACATACATACATACATACATACATACATACATACATACATACATACATACATACATACATACATACATACATGCATACAGACAGACAGACATACATACATACATACATACATACATATATACATACATACATACATACATACATACACACAAATTTTTATTTTTTTATTTTGTTAATTTGTATACTTTCATTTAATAACAACAACAATAAAGTATTAGTACTTTATATTTTTCTTAATTTATTATATTAGTTAAATATTAATAGTAATATTACTTTGTTTTTCATTTAGTATTTTTATACTTTTATTTAGTATTATTTGTGATTTTTCTTTGTTTTTCATTTAGTATTTTTTTTTTTTTTTAATTTTTTTATAAATACACATATATTGAATAGCTGAATATTAAATAAAAAATATCTATCACTATATAAAATAAAATCATTTTTTATTAGTTGTTTATTTTATAAATGGTATTTCTCAGAAGATTGGGATTGGCGAATTGTTGACACAACACAAACTCATCAGAATTCCAAAAAAAAGTCATAACTGCAAGATATAAATTCAGAATTCTGACTTCTGATTTGCAACTCCGACTGTTTTTCCCCTCAGAATTTATATCTTGCAATTCTGAGTTTACATCTCACAAATCAATTTTTTTTATTTATTTTTTTATTTTTTGTTTTCCAGTTTCCACCAGAAATTATATATATTTTTTAATTATGTAATTTATAATTTGTTATTTAAATTGAATTTAATTACTTAATACTTTTTTAATTCACCATTCTCAAAAATTGAACTATAAACTCAAAGCATAATTACCTTTATTAAGTTATATCTCGTGGTGGAAACAGGCTTCCAAAGAAAACAGTTTACAGTCACAAGAGTCAGTTTTACAGTTTAGTGTCATTATGGACATTTTTACTGAGCTGCCTATAAAATTACTAGTCAATATGAATCAGTATCCTCCATATGAGCACGAAAATGGGATCTTATCAGGATTGCTGCACAAATCATGTGCAAAATAAACACCTGAACATGAATCCAGAACAAACAGCCTTCCCTGGGGAAGTCATGGCCTAGTGGTTAGAGAGTTTGACTCCTAACCCTAAAGGGCCGTACACACCGGGACGAATATCGGCGCGCGTTATTCGCCAGCGTTTTTCAACGCGTTTTTTGTGTTCACACCCAAGCGATTTTCGCTGACGATGATCCGAGTGAACATGCAAATTCATTCCCTGACATTAGATGGCACTTAATGTAAAACAGAAATACTAGAAATACTAGTTCTCTTTTATCAAGATTTTTGTAATCGCTGTCGCGTTTGTCATATAGTTCTTTGTGTTCCGACACCAACGAGACCAGCAACTCTACATTCATCTTGCCTTGCATCTTCTTCGTCTTATTTCTTCCCGGCAGTGTAGACGCTACTTGGCGTATATCTTCTTCGCCGTTACGTATGTGTGCTCAGCAAGACAGTTTTGTGTTTGAGCGCCCCCAAGTTGTGTTTTACTGTAACTTCAGAAGCTCCAGACACGTGTGCAAAAGCGCCATTCTCATTGGTCGTATAGTTTTTTGACGCAGTGCGTCAAACCAAAAAAAACGAACCCGAGGCGTTTTTTAAAAAATGACGCTTTTACGCGTGGCGTTTTTCGCGTCGGTGTGCACACTCACATTGGCGCCCTTTGTTTAGTCACGAGGCGTTAAACGTCGGCGAATATCGCGCGCGAAATTCGTCCCGGTGTGAACAGGCCTTAAGGTTGTGGGTTTGAGTCTCAGGCCGGCAATACCACGACTGAGGTGCCCTTGAGCAAGGCACCGAACCCCCAACTGCTCCCCGGGCGCAGCAGCATAAATGGCTGCCCACTGCACCAGGTGTGTGTGTGTGTTCACTGCTGTGTGTGTGCACTTTGGATGGGTTAAATGCAGAGCACCAATTCTGAGTATGGGTCACCATACTTGGCTGTATGTCACGTCACTTTTCACTTTAAAACCCCCTCTGTGAGCAGTCACACACTCTCCTTTAGTTTGTTTTCAGTGATGATTTGACCACATAAGGAGTCAGAGATTGGCCGACAGCCTTGAAAATCAACGTCTATATCATTTATGCATTGTTTAATGAAACACAGGGCAGTTTAGAGTCAGCCAAAGAGCTAAAGGCAAATAAAAGCATTCATCATTGGAAATGACAAACCAATTTTCTGTTATGAATCTAGCTTTTGTGCATTTCGAATGAATTCAGTGGTCGATTTTAATTCAAACAGCCATCAAGTTTGCCACACAATTACTAGTTATTAAAACAAAATATTTAAACACCGCACTTAATAAGGACTCCATTCAAAATATAATTGTAAATACCCTCATCAGGACATGATGCATTTGTTATTTTGTACTAAATATGTGTTTGTTCTGGTGCTCCAGACTTACTACAGAGCAACTGGAGAGCTGAAAATAGTCCATGTGGTTCCTGTGAATGTCGCTTTAATAATTGAGCTCTATGTTCTTGCTCCCAAAAATGACAAGTTAGAAAGTGCCACAAATCATCTCCGCGCTCTCGAGTCGAAGCCGCAGCGCTTTTGTTGACTTTCATATGCTGAAAGCCGCAGTAACCTTTCTCTGTAAGTATTCTGAGTGTCGACCGCAATCCGCCAACTCCAGCGAGCTGACAACACGCCCGGACAGACCGCCAAACCCTGGGCCCAGACACAACTGGAGCAGGACATGCAAGGTTCATATTGAGTGGGAAAGGATTCCTGAAGAAACTACAGCAGGAGATGGTAAAGTGGATGATGATTAATGCAGTCAAGACCTCCAAAAAGCGCCATTAAAGAGGACTATTCAACTGTTCAAGAGTCATACGATAGCTTTGTGAGAGGAACTCTAAACTCAAAGCCCAAACCTCATTCACACATGCATATAATAAGAGCTCGTACCAAGTTTGAACATTTGTGACCACAAATAAGGTTTGAGAGCCAGTGAATCAGTTCCTCACACAAAGCTACTGTATCATGTAGCTTGCAGTACAAACTTTCAGGATTCTGCAAAACATCTCTTTTAAATCAGAATAAAACTCACAATCTGCCGGTGTTGTCAGCATCTTGGTTCACAGAAAATGCTTTAATGTGCATTTGAGAATGCAACATGCGCCAACAATCTTCACAAACTTGTAAAAAAATTTAAGAGTTTAATGTGTGAAAATTAAGACAGCTTTATAAATATTAGTGTTGAAATTATATAGTAAAAATATATTTTTATTTTACAGTTAAATATTACAATATTAATATTACTTTTGTTTTTACTTAATTGTTTAAATATTATTAAGAACAATAACAACAATTTCATAAATGCTTTATTTTATTGTTAAATACAACAACTGTAAATTACACATTTTGCCATTTAGTATTTTTATACTTTTTAGAAATAACAACAACAACAACAACAACAACAATAATAATAATAATAATTATTATTGATTTTTGTTACTACAATAGTAGTATTACTTATTTTGTTTTTATTTAGTATTATTACACTTATTTACCACTACTATTCCTACTATTACTTATTTTTATTATTATTAATTATTATTATTATATTTTCTTAAATACTCAATGTTTTATTTTACAGTTAAAAATTACAAAAGTATTATTTATTTTGTCAACATTTGTATACTTTCATTTAATAACAACAACAAAGTATTATTATTTTATATTTTACAATAGTAATATTACTTTGTTTTTCATTATTTTTATACTTTTAGTAGCATATTCTAGATAGATAGATAGATAGATAGATAGATAGATAGATAGATAGATAGATAGATAGATAGATAGATATGGGGTTGAACTTCTCCTTTAATGTGCATAGCCTACTTTAAAACATTTAATCCAGTTATCTGAACCTTCACACTAAGGCCTCTTTTTTGGTGGAGAAAAAATCTACTTCTTAAAAAAAAAATTCTTGGAATCCTTGAACTATTCGTCAAAGCCATTAGCCAAGCTCTGTCTCTGGAAATCTGAGGCTGATGAACCCCAATGGAAAGCATTCATCTCCGTGTTCTCAAACGCCTCCTGCTTATGTAACTCTGGATTATTGTTATTATGGAATCTTGTCCTGCTCTTACCTCACACCCGATCCACACACACACACACACACACACACAACGCATTTGAAACTCAATCATACGGCATGTTCACATGCTACAAAAGCATTCCAGGCCTTCCTGTGCGCGAGGAGCAGCAGTGAGGTTAAAGGAGAGCCATCAAGGAATAATATAACACTCGACTCAAGACTAAAATTAGAGCCTATTTGCGAGTATCAAATATCAAGCTGACACAAAGCAGACAGCTTTGTGAAGTTCAGGGCTGAGTGGAGGTAATTAGATAGAGATATATATATATATATATATATATATATATATATATATATATAAATAAATAAAACAAAAACACGGCAAACGAAAAGTCTTCAAGTGATTTAAAGCTTTAATTTGGGTGAAATGTACATGTTTGGTGTTAAACGCCTTTTATTTTAAACAACTGAATAATGAATGGCATCTAATTTATTGGAAAGTTATACATTTGGGTAATTTTGGCTTTCCCTCACAGCAGTTAAAGATAACCAACTCCCCTGATAAACCATTCCTGTCATTGCAAGCATTATTTATGGTGCTTTAACGGTCCTGGTTAAAATCAGCCCAAATAAACCATCCTGTTCCCCACGTCGAGTCGGAACTCTCCCACATCTGGAGGTTAAATGACTCGGAAAGGCCACGGACAAACAAATATTATGAGGAAATAAGAGCGTCCTCAGATCACTGAGGAAAGAGTTTACGCAGACATTCTTATAGGCTCTTAAAATAGAGTGTTAGTGTTTTGTCTAAGAACGAAAGGAAAGAACATATTAAATTTTCATGTTGATAAATGGGCTCTCGGATGCATTCAGAAAAATCTTCCAAGACCCATCTGTTACTCCGCTAAAGAAACAAACCAGACTCCAGTGCCTTCCCTGCAGAGTCGAGTTTTTGTTATTAACAGAAACAATCACGATTCTGAGCTAGTGTTTCATCTAGAGGTTTGGCTGATCTAAGCTCTCAGCACACGGTTAAATCAAACTCAGATGAACTGCTCCTCTCTTCAGCACCTGCCGCAGGGACCGTAATCAGAAAGAGCCACTCAAGCAAAGTACAGTAAACAAATGACTAAATACTTCCTCACCACATCAGGCACAATTTCAATAAATGCATACATACACATATACGTGTGTTTGTATTGTATAAAATACTACACAGTTACATTTATATGATTTATATTTTTTATAAATATGTATGTTTATATATTTGTGTGTGTGTTGAATGTGCTATGTGTACTGCGTTAAGCTGTGGTCATTTGTCCTCATTTGTAAGTCGCTTTGAATAAAAGCATCTGCTATATGTGTCTTTTGATTTTTTATTTTGTGTGATGTTTTTCTTCAGAAGTGTATTATAAATGAGGACAATGGAAGCAATCAAAATCAACAAAAGAAAACAGATAGAATAGAGCAAGCTAGTGCTAGAGGGCTTTTTTGTTTTGTTTATTTAGACCAGGTGATGTGAAAATAATATTCACTTTTTTCATAAAAGCATGAAACTTGGTACACTTGTATAGTTTGCGGCCATAAACATTTTCAGAAATGGAGCCATTGCAAAAACACCTTGTGGTTGCCATGACGACCATTTTACTTTCTGCCATAACCAAATTATGTATTTTGGGTCATAGCTCCTGAACCAAACATGATAACACAGAAAAGGTGATGTCTACCCCTATGTTTTGATGGTCATAGATGATAATGATACAATTTACAAAAACAAACTGTTCAGGTGAAGAGTTAATGGTGAAATCAGCAATGTGCGAAGGAAATCGCAGCATCTGAGCATCACAGCATTTACAAAAGTATTATGGCTATTCATTTTTTCTTTCTTTGAAAATTAAAGTGGTCATATGACGTTGAAAAAAAAAAAAAAAAAAAAACATTATTTTGTGTATTTGGTGTAATGCAATGGTGTTTATGTGGTTTAAGGTTTTAAAAAAAAAAAAAAAAAAAAAAAAAAAAAACACATTATTTTCCTTTAATGTACACTATTGTTCCTTCTCTATGCCCCACCTTCTGAAAGGCATCAATTTTTACAAAGCTCATCGTTCTGAAAAAGCAAGGTGTGCTCTGATTGGCCGAATGCCTCAAGCGTGGGACAGAAATATTACACCCCTTAACATACTGTTATGCCGTTTCCCAGCAGGACGAGACTCAGTGCAGCTGCTCTGCTCGTGCACATCCCAATATGGGTTCTCTTTTAGCAGTTCAGTCAATGTACTGTTAGGAGTAACTGAATAACTTGGGATATTGGTCAGGCACGTTTATAAATAGATTAAGTTATTTGTTTTTTTGTTTTTACTGGAGACGTGAACCGTTTCGAACGATTCAGTTCGATTTGGTGAAGGACAACTAGATCCGAATAACTTAAGCACTGTCCAATCTAAGACTCTTGAATCTCAGACACCACTGGGACCCAGCCCCAAAACGCCTCGGCTTGCTTAGTTGGGTACACTTCAGTTCCAGTGATATGTTGTTGACTTGAATTGCACCAGATACTATTTTAAACTGAACTGAGCTGGATGATGACATCACTGAATTCAGTGATGAACTGCCTTTAACTGAAAACTGAGTGTTCACTATTGTCATTTTGCATTATTGACACACTATTTTCCTAATTAATGCTGTACAGTTGCTTTGACAATCTGTATTGTTAAAAGCGCTATATAAATAAAGGTGACGACTTGACTATAACGAATACAAAGAAAACAAATAGATAGAATACAAAAAGAATAGAAAAGCTAATGTTAGGTTTTTTTTTTAAGAAAACAAGTAGTTAGTAAACGAATAGAGTACAAGTCTGAAAGGGGCAAGTTTTTTTTTTTAAGAATAGAATTAGAATAGAGAGGACTAGAGTTAAGAGGGTCAGATAAAGATGGAAGAAATGTGTTTTAGCCTATTCTTGAAGATGGCTAAGGACTCAGCTGCTCAGATTGAGATGGCCAGGTCATTCCACAGGAGATGAAACATTTAATTTAATTTTTTTAAAAGTCTGTGAACAAGTGATTTTGTGCCTCTTTGGATGAACAAATAAGAGTATACGTTCACTTGCAGAACTGCAAGCTTCTAGAGACTCTGATCATCTTGATTGTTGAATAAAGCCAATCGTGCAGGACTGGACCGTTTAGATAAGTGTGGTCTGAGAAAGTCAGCTGATCATCAGGTCATAACTCCAAGGTTTCTGGCTGGCCCATTTTTGAAGAAGCTCCCCAACCCCTTATGGTTGATGTGCCTAACTGGATGTTAAAACTGTGATGAAACGATGGGTTTGTTGGAACCACAAGCAGTGGTCTTGGCAAGGTTGAGTTGAAGGTGATGGTCCTTCATCCAGGTCTGTTAGACAAGCTGAGATGCGAGCAGCTATCGTCGGATCAGCAAGATGGAATGAGAGGCAGAGTTGTGTGTTATCAGCACAGCAGTGATATGAAAAGCCATGTTCTGAAAATGAACAGAACCTAGCGATGGGCCCATCTAGACCAAGAAGAGAGTGGTCCAAAACTGAGATCCCTGAGGCACCTCAGTACTTAGATGTTGGCGACTTGGACACCTCACCTCCTCACGATACCTTGAAGGACCTATCAAGAGGTAGAGCTTCAAACCACCTGGAGTCGCAGTTTCCTGAGCAACGCTCAAACCACTGGAGTGCAGTTCCTGAGAACCCGTTTGCCAATAGACTTGACAGGAGGATCTGGTGGTTAACCGTGTCAAAAGCAGCTGAATGTAAATGAATAATGTATAAAATAATTTTTATATACACATAAATATTATAAATATTTTTATAAATAAATATACAAATATAAAAGCCATACAATTATAATAAATAAAAAACTTCAACCTAAATTTAATTCTAGATAATATATATATTATATAATATATATATAATTATATATATATATAGAATGTATATATATATATATATAGTATCTATATATTATATATAATATATATAGATAATAAAACTCACACACACAAATATAAAATTCGATAAATTTATCATTAATTAAAAACTACAGTCATATTTATAAATAAGATAAACATACTTGCATATTTAAAATGTCAAATAAAAGGAGCTACATACACTTTAATCATTTAAATAAAAATAAAAAAAATATACTTTTGCCCACCATCTCTAGAATTTCCATCCAGAACTTAATTCATCAACACAGTTGACCTTAAAGAGAAATCGGATTATAAATTGTTATTATATTTTGTTAATATTTTTATATAGTAATTTTTTATGTAATTTTATAGTATGATTTTTTAGTTGATTTTTA
>NC_056606.1:23365075-23475075 GCF_018340385.1 Cyprinus carpio | reverse complement strand
AAATAAAACTGTAGTGTGTACAAAAAGTTTGAATATTTAATTAAATAAAAGAATGAATAAAATTATTGAATATAACAAAATATTGACCAAATTTAACAGATATTCTCATTTGCTGTTTTTGTTCAAATTTCAAAATTGTATACATCTTATCTATCATTTTAGCCATTTTGTAACTATGTGAATTAAAAGTAAATCTTGAAACACCTTTTTTTTTTCCACCTGCGACATTGCTGAATATGAATACAAGCACTGTTTATACAGGATGAGTATAAGAGATAAATACTGACAACAGGACAGACTAAAGATAGAGAGAAAAGCAGAGATGCCAACAATTCTGTAACCAGACATGAGCAACATAACAAGGTCCATCATCATCTATCATCACCCAACAGCTTGATAGGATGTGCTAAACAACAAGCTAAGGATGCACAAGAAGAACTATATGTCACTCACGCACCTATTATTGACATTTAAAGGGCCATTTAAAGTTTGCATGACATGATGAAGGTGACACTCACTCTGGAGATGGTGAGAGGCATGCTGAAGTCCTTGCCACCTTGTAGTCTGAAGCCCCAGGGTGAAGGTCCGGTCAAGGACACGCTGTAGTTACTCATGGTGGAGCGGGTCACTGTTGAAGGTACTGCCAAAGTCCAATTGACAGCCTGAGAAATGACAGGAACAAGACTTGTTGTTGTTGTTCAGGACACACAGTAAAGGTCACTGATCATGCAGAAACAAAACACGATATACTGACGCCTAAACATGACATTTTGCAAATTTGGACAAAATCCTCGTCTAGGAAGCATAAAGAAAGAAAGAAAGAAAGAAAGAAAGAAAGAAAGATAGAAAGAAAGAAAGAAAGAAAGAAAGATAGAAAGAAAGAAAGAAAGAAAGAAAGAAAGAAAGAAAGAAAGAAAGAAAGAAAGAAAGAAAGAAGACAAAAGATAAAAAATAAAGCAAACAAAGAAATAAGGACAAATGAAAACAAAAAGACATCATATCAAATAAGCAAAAAATAAATAACTATATAAATAAAAAAGCAAACAAAGAAATAAACAAATATAATCATAAATAAAAATATAAGCAAACAAGCAAATACATTCAAAATAAATAAGCATAAAAGAAATTAAGCAAAATATATATACATAAATATATAAGCAAATAAAACAAGTTTACAAAAAACAAGCAAACAAACAAAATTAAATAAACAAAAAGCAAATATATATTTCAAACAATTATAAACGAGCAAAGAAAATAAAACAAAATCCAATTATTTGGCTAAAAAAAACAAATAGAGAAGCACAGCTCAAATTTACCAGAGCAACTGATTGATCTGGAAAATGTTACAGGTTTCTAAATAAATCTAGGAACAAGATGGTTCATAGTCCAAACTTATCTCATAAGTGCAGATAAAACAAACGAGCAGTCGCTATTTATATAAACCTGCTGGGCCGGGGGAATCTCGGTGTGCACAGGCAAGTATTTTAAGAGCTTACGGGTGAGCGTGCAGTTGTTGGTGAGGTAAAACCCAAGTACAATCCAGCACAGGAAACATTCCAGGGAAACGGATTAGACCCTGGGGGGTCTCGCTCAGGAATGTTCCACAACACTGACGCTTTTAGAAGTTAAAATCATTCACCTGCTCTCCTGGTTCGTCAGACCTCACTGTACGTCGTTTACTGAGAACGTCTACAAAAGATACAACCGCTTCATTTCAAACTGACCTGGCTCTTTCCACACCTTCAAAACTGATCTTACACATTCGTCGAATGTTGTGGCTTTTCCACGCTCTGTTATAAATTGGACAAATGTAAAGATGAGTGCCAGTGAAAGTCAGTGAACTATGTGGATGACAACACGCACCAATCTCAACTTTAACATTACCAGCCATCTATTTAATAACCGAATACCAGAGTTGCATGGAACGAGAACATGAACGTCAACAAAGAGGTGTTGTGTCTGTGACTATTGAGCCACTGCAGCTGATGTTGTTCTTTTGACAGCAGTTCCTCTGAAAGCACTAGGGTACGGTTATAGAGAACAACATGTATTGAGAACATTCAGAATAGAGTGAATGAAGCGTTTTTCCATGCCTGAAGCCACGAGGGCTGTTTGTGTTTGTCACACAGGCTTTCTAACGGGTACATTTACTCATCCTATCAGATCTAGATCAACAATACTGTTGTGACTCAGAGTCAGAATAACATGACAAGCATAGCTTCTTCAAAATATCCTTGAGTTTAAGTTTGCAGACTATTTCTATTGGCTTTGAAAGCATCTTTTTGTACAAATGCTTCAAAAAGTTATATCTTATAATTTAAATTTACAACGTAAGAAGCAAACACATCATTAAGACTTTCCATCAAGAGGTTTTTAATCTTAATAATGCTTCCTCAGTGAAAAAGTCCTGTTGTCTGTCATTTGTTTAGAGCTGTTTTGGCTTGTAAACGGTGCTTGATCTGTGCAGATTTCTCTCCTGATTCAGACAAGACGATTTTTTACGGTGTTTGATGTGTTATTATTTATTTTGTGATTGTATTTTAAAACATCTTAATGGATTTGTTTCTTACAAACACGCAGCTTTTGGCTTCACACGATGTTGACTGATGGACTGGAGTGGTGTGGATTACTTGTGGATTATTGTGATGTTTTTATCGGCTGTTTGGACTCTCATTCTGACGGCACCCATTCACTGCAGAGCATCCATTGCTGAGACACTGATGCAATGCTACATTTCTCCAAACCTGATGAAGAAACAAACTCATCTACATCTACAAAACTATTCCTTAAGCTCATAAAAATGGCAATTAGTTACCTTTGAGCTTGAAACATGCCCAGTCAGATACACAAATACAAACTTTGAAACTATAAACAAAGGGGTAACCACAGAGGCTTAATATGTCAGTCACCATATGAGCTAAAACGGTGTAAACACCAACGAGCTTTTCCACCGATCTGTCAGTCACAGTTGGTTTTCTCGTGGCACGAACGGCGAACGCCATACCAAGGGCACACCCTGGAAAATGGACAGCCTGGTGTCCAGCCGCCCAATAAAAACACTGCATTTTATTTAGTGAAGTAAAGTTACAGTAAATTTCAGACTCCCAACACTTCTTAAAAACTCCCACAGTTCTTAAAAGAACAACTGTTTCTTAAAGTGAACGACATACTATAAATAATATTCATACTATAAATAAACCATAAATAACCTCTGAGGAATGGAAAGCTTACATGTACGTTAGAGGTTCTTCACTAAACCATCGATGGCCTTTATTTTTAAGAGTGAATATTAGCTTAAGATCAAAGCCAAACATCATGTTGGCCAGAAACGGCATAACTTTCCAGTTTCTGGAAAGTTCCATTTAATGGAGGAATTACCTAATTCTACATCCATCCGAACTCTAAAATAACACACTTATGACAGCCGCTAAATCACTGCATGTGTAGACAGGGTCGAGCTACCGATCCATAGGTGGCAATTAAGGAATTTATTACGCCAACACATAAAGAAACAAGCTCCAACACGGCTGGACTTTCAGTGCAACGTTTAACAATTTAATGTTTAGCCACACAGGCCTGAACCTTAACTACCAAAGTGACCCGTAAACACATTCTCAGACGCTGCTCTGCTTGAAAGCCGGCTGCGAACGCATTTAGAGCTTCCCTGTAAAACACAGGTGCACTCTGTAACACTGACCAACTCATGATTACCCACGTTTCATTGGCTCTTATATAACAGAAATGCACCTGAACAAAACGTCCTAGTGTTTTACTAGACTATAACCAACATATGATTGAAGAATCCCACTGGTGAAGCTCCCACAGACATCACCTGCAGACCGGAGCCACCTGGGTTCATTTTAGGCGTGCTGGATCACGTCCGTCTGTAATGACTCAATCCTGTCTAAGGGGGTTGGTAAAGTGTTGGTGTATTTCAATTCCACCTACATTCATAGAGACGATCCGGTTTGTGATCGACTACTTCCCCAGATGTCCCTACAGAAGGCTTCATCAAATTTAGCTCACTTCTGGGGACAATTTTGTATGAAAGTATAGTATCTACACACACGCAAGCAAGCACACTACTCACTTACTCAGCTTAAGGTCACTGACCAGCCATTTGGAAGCACTAAAATTACATGAAATGACCGTTAATTATGTTCATACTAGCAAACACAACCATTATTATCTACTTAAAAGGCGTCAGTCTCCAACACTGCACTTTTGGACCATTTTTGGTTGGTTCCCCAAAGAATCTTTTCTTGAAAGAAGCATTTTTTTTCTTGCACTCTCAAAAATAAACGTTCTTTGTTGGTTCCATGAAGAATTTTCAACATCTATGCCCTATTAAAACAGTTAAAGAAAAGGTTATTTATTGGCATCTACCATGGTTCTTTAAATAACTGTTGGCTTAAAGGTTCTTTGAACAACCCAAAATGGTTCTTCGGTGGCACTGCTACAAAAATCCCTTGAGAATGTTTATTTTTAGGAGTGCATGGATGTTAAAGGTTCTTCGTGAAACGTTTATGCCAATAAACAGCCTCAAATGTCTGTTATTTGGCATGCAACATCGCTTTTAGAGCAAAACTACATCAACAGCCTTTCAAAATTGAGGAATTCATCAGCTATACTGACGCACAAACTAACAATTTTACACTTTTCTCACGTTGTGTTAAATTGTTTCTTATTTAAAACTATTACTCTCAAAGACAAAATGACAGCAGAATGACACCTGCAACAAGCAGACTTCATAATAAACCCGCAATCAAATCTCTAAACAAAATATACAACTTATCAAGTAAATCCATTGCTGAAATAGCGATAAATCTACTTACTGACACCCTCTCTCGAAACTTTACGAAAACACTATCGGCTAACCACTTCCTCATTGGTCAATATTCATAAACCGCTTTACATTTCAAAACGGACGCAGCGCGAAAAAAAAAAAACCGTTAATCTTCCTCAAAAGTTAACCGATACACATCAAACCAGTAAATTATAACCAGTAAACATTACATTGCTACAGACGGACTGTGTTTTGATTATATATAGGTTTTCATCATATAAATCCTTTACGATAACTTTAATTCGGACCAGATTAAGAGGATAAAGCGAGTTTTTTCACGCGAATCGTAACACTGTCGCATCCTCTCGTTACAAACTCGCGCAGCGTCCGCGTAAAGTCCCTGAAAACGCGCATTTAAAGCGCACTGACGCGCGTCTTCAATCACTCACCTGTGAGCTGCTGTGGAGTCAAACTGTGAGTGAAGAAGAGAGAGAAAACGAGTTTAGAAACTCCAGCGAGCGTCTGACTGACTTCCGCCCCTTTAACACACGCGCTGCACTGACGCGATGACGTCACCGGCACGATGAGGTTCTGGCTGACAGCTGTCCGTCAAATATTTATTCATTCACTTGCACACACACAGCTATTTTGGATTGAATTCTCTAATGTTATCAATCGCAATGTGCTCCAGAGTTTCTCTTTGCTTTTTAAGGATGTACTGTTTTGGCTTCTTCAATATACAAAAAAATAAAACTAATGCATTTTTTTATTAACCAAATATTGCTAAATTTTATATTCACCGCAGTAAATTTACTCATTAACATCCTTTATGTATTGTTTTATTTATTTATTTATTTATTTTCATGTAGTTTAATGGTCATTTGGCTCTTTTCTTGTATAATATCATTGTTGTCATGCAAAATAAACTATTTTAATCCATTTTATTTCCAAAAATATGGGTCTGTCTACAAATATTTTACTGTGAAACACTGTCACCACCAATAATCAAAGATTAAAGTAATTATTCAGGGAGCACTCATACATTCGCTTGGATGTCAAGAGCACTTTCAATACTTTAGAGATTGTTCATGACTTAGCAGGGCTAAATTAGGGAAAACCAGAATTATACAATAAAACATTGCAATTAATTAGGCCTACAGCAATAACGTCTCATGTAAAACAATCTAAAAAAAAAAGTACTTTCATTATTTAACTAACTAATGATAACTGTCTGACAACAGGCTGTCATGCCATGAAGTGTTAACATCTAAATGATGTCACTTGAGATGCATGCAGGAGACGCCCAGCTCATGGCACTGATAGTGACACAATGATCTCAACACAAGCTGATGTCAGTTTTTCCCATCTCTGCTTTTATAGGAGTGAACGTGCATGCCAGGAATACCGGCAAATGACAACAAGTGGTAACTTGTTCCAGAACAAAAGCATTAGATGGTAATCGCCATTGTGTGTTATTTAGTTCGAACGGTGTCTTATCAGTAATCATGTGAGATCTGATTTTTATTATTTCAGAGAGATGCACTGATTCACCCATGAGCTGCAGAGAACTAGTTTATATAGTGTGGTCAAATGCTGCCATCTGCTGCATAAGATATGACTAAAAACAACACTGCAAACAAAGATCTTTCTACAACAGTGACTTTATTTTGTCCACATCTCTATAGGAAAAACGCACTGGAAACAATCAAAGACATGTGACAATATCATTCTTTATGTTTTGCTTCTTCCCAGCAAACAGGAAACATTCTCAGAACGTTCCGGCAAGGTTCTCTCAAAGTTGTAACAAACGTTCCTACAGTTACGTTAACAGAACGTTTGTTAAAAATGATCTGATGTTCTCAAAAAGTTGGCAGAAAAACATTATTTATACATTGTTCACTTTCCCTAAAATGCTTCATTTTAATTTTTATTAAAATAATATTCCCATAATGTTTTCAAAATGATAACATACTGCAATGAGCCCATAATGTGTGTATAACAAGATAAACGTTTTTAAAACATTTAAAAACATTCAGAAAGCGTTTTCATAACTTAATGGGAACGTTCACAGAAAAAAAAAAAGATTCATTGAATTTACTATTTATTTATTTTTTTAAGGTAAGTGGTTGCAATCGATTTATTTTAGCTACGTTTAAACAAATTTAGTTGACTAACTTTCAACATTTTTTTAAAATGTAGATTAAATAACTTGTTTGCAACCACTTACCTTAAAAAAATTTTTTTCAGTGTTCTTATGGGTTTGGAAAGTAAGATGCTAATGCAAATATTACAATCAGTATAAACAATATATATTAGGCCTACAACAAAATAACCACAATGTGGCAAAACTTTTTTTTTAAAGTAGGTAAAAAGTTTCCTATTTGCAGAAATGCTAAAAAAATGAATTTTCATAGACAGTTACAAAATTAATTTTCATGAGCTCAGCTGTTGCCACTGCCACATTCTTATAAATTTAGATCATGTGTTAATTTCTGAGCCAGTGGTTAACAAAGGCTCTAGTTAACCCTCACTAAACCTCAATATATGCAGCTGTGATCAAACGTGAAGAAATGGCGGGGAAATGAAGACTGAAGTTTAATCAATGCTGTTGTTCTGTGATCGAGATTTATTGATGATTCAGAGAAAGAAGAAACTGTGAGGCTGTTTGGTTGACTTCGCTTTGACATCCCAGATAATGAAACGTAAAGAATATCAGTTTAACGTTATATAAGCACACTGGGAACAGACTAGGCTAAAATAGAAAGCCCTATATAAGATAACACAAATTTACCATGGTATTACTAAAGGGTATTTATTTGATAATATGCCTATCACTATACCATGACACGATTTACAATAACTTTAAGCATTAATAGCTGGAACAGCTACTTCACTAACTTCACTTTTGCTTCAAAAAATAAAATAAAATAAAATAAAATAAAATACAGTGATTTTATGTTTCTAAAAACCCATATGAGTCATCAAATCACAATTAATGAACTTAAGATATTGTGGCAATGCAACAACTGGCCCAAAACTCACACCTGACCCAATCATCTTTATTGATAAGTTTAAATGTATTATGTTTATAAGCATGGTTATTAACATAATACCTATCAAAATAATCTCATTTTGTTACACTCTTTTACAGGCCTTTCACAAGCCTGCCAAAGTGCCAGAAAGTTGGCAGTGAAGGTTGTTCTTAGCCTCAGTGTTGCTAGAGACTAAACAGGACCTCAGACTGTATGTCATATGCCAATATGACAGCTGTTTCCATTACGTAAATTTACATAAAGGGTTGACTTATACTTACCTGAGTTTCTCTAATGTTTGCATAAACTAATGCTCTGAGATCCAGATGAATGAAGAATAATCCTGGAGATTAAGACTGTCAGTAGCAGCCATAAAAAAAAATCATGGGATTTTTGTTCACTGTTCATTTAATCAGTCAATGCAATGCAGTGTTTCACTGTACAGGAAACAATAAAGCTCTGCTGCATTTTTAACCTCACAATTAATATGAATAATAATGATAACATAGAACATTGTGGGAATGTACACGACACTTGGCCTGCTCCCTGTGGATTTTCACTGAATAGCATTTGAAAAAATGGCAAATCGGGGCTTCAACAAACATAATATATCAGCAATTTGTTGTAGTGGAATATGTTGTTTAAGCGTTTTTTAGTTTTGGTTGCGTATGTGGCGTGTTGTGGATTTGTTTTTGTTTTTTTGTTAGTTTGTCCTGTCTTTAGTTATATTCCTGCAATCAGTTTCACCAGGGACGAATTGCTGGACATTCGGCACCACACATCTCCCGATATATTACCGGTTTTCGACTATTCTGATGTTTTGCTGGACATTTTTGTCGGTGGAGCAGCTGCGCTGATCACACGCTTCAAGAGGACGCGCAGACGAGGAAAAAGAGCTGGCGCGCTCGTGAGACTCAGAAAACGCGGATTTCGAACGCCTTTGCCTAGCATCCATCTGGCAAATCTCCGCTCTCTCCCCAACAAAACGGACGAACTCCTTCTGCTCTCTCGGACAAATAAGGATTTCTCACACTCTGCTGCTCTGTGTTTCACGGAAACTTGGCTGCATGACGCTATTCCGGACAGCGCGCTCCATCTGCCGGGCTTTCAGCTGTTCAGAGCGGACCGCGATACAGAATCAACGGGGAAATCGCGCGGCGGCGGAACGTGCTTTTACATCAATGAACGGTGGTGTGCAGATGTAACTGTGTTAAAAAAGATGTGCTGCTCAGATCTAGAAACACTCTTCATTAACTGCAAGCCGTTCTATTCGCCGCGGGAGTTTCACTCGTTCATTCTGGTGAGCGTTTACATCCCTCCGCAAGCGCACGTAAGTCTGGCTTTACAGAAAGTCGCTGATCAGATCACAGAGACAGAACAACAACACCCGGACTCCATTTTAATCATTCTTGGGGACTTTAATAAAGCCAACCTCTCCCGTGAGCTGCCAAAAATACAGACAGCATGTTACATGTCCCACAAGAGACAGTAATATATTGGATCACTGTTACACCACAATAAAGGATGCATATCACTCTGTTCCACGAGCAGCTTTGGGACGTTCTGATCACTGTCTGATTCATCTTATACCGACCTACAGGCAGAAACTAAAATCAGCTAAACCTGTAGTAAGGACTGTAAAAAGATGGACTAATGAAGCAGAGCAGGATTTACAATCTTGTTTTGACCTCACTGATTGGAGTTTCATATGCAAGCTGCTGCCACTGATCTGGACGAACTCACAGAGACTGTAACATCTTATATCAGTTTCTGTGAGGATATGTGTATTCCTACCAGGACTCAACTAATTTACAACAATGACAAACCGTGGTTCACAGCAAAACTCAGTCAGCTCCGTCAGGCCAAAGAAGATGCTTTCAGGAAGGGGGACAATGTCTTGTATAAACAGGCTAAATACACACTGGAAAAGGAGATCAAAGTGGCAAAGAGGAATTATTCTGATAAAATAAGGACTCAGTTCACTTCCAACGACTCAGCATCAGTGTGGAAAAGTCTGAAAGAGATCACCAATTACAAGACACCATCCCCCCAGCACTGTGGAGAATCAACGACTGGCAGACGATCTGAACGAGTTTTACTGCAGGTTTGAAAGAACACCCATCACCTGCCCTGAACATCTCTCCACACAACCGTTCACACCATTTACACCTCTTGCAACCCGCCCTGAACACCTCTCCACACAACCATTCACACCATTCACACCTCCTGCAACCCCCCCTCTCCCCCACACCTGCAATTCAGATAAGCGAGGATGCGGTGCGCCAGGTCTTCTGGAAGCAGAAAAGGAAAAAAGCACCAGGCCCAGACTGTGTTACACCAGCTTGTCTGAAATCCTGTGCTGACCAGCTAGCCCCCATCTTCACACAGATCTTCAACAGATCACTGGAGCTGTGTGAAGTCCCTTCATGCTTCAAACGCTCCACCATCGTCCCTATCCGAAAGAAATCCAAAATTACAGGACTAAATGACTACAGGCCTGTGGCTTTAACGTCTGTGGTCATGAAGTCATTTGAAAAACTGGTGCTGGCCCACCTGAAGGACATTACTGGACCCTTACTGGATCCTCTTCAGTTTGCCTACAGAGCAAACAGGTCTGTGGACGATGCAGTAAACATTGGACTGCATTATGTTCTGCAACACCTAGACAGACCAGGGACTTATGTGAGAATCCTGTTTGTGGACTTCAGCTCGGCCTTCAACACGATCATCCCAAACCTCCTCCTCCCCAAACTAACTGAGCTCTCTGTGCCCACCTCCGTCTGTCAGTGGATCAACAGCTTCCTGACAGACAGGCAGCAGCTAGTGAGGCTGGGAAAATACACATCCAGCACCCGTACGATCAGCACTGGAGCTCCCCAGGGCTGTGTTCTCTCCCCACTGCTCTTCTCCCTGTACACTAATGATTGCACATCTAAGGACTCCTCTGTCAAGCTCCTGAAGTTTGCAGATGACACCACATTCATCGGCCTCATTCAGGATGGTGACGAGTCTGCTTACAGACAGGAGGTTAAAGAGCTGGCTGTCTGGTGTACTCTCAACAGCCTGGAGCTTAACACGCTCAAAACAGTGGAGGTGATCGTGGACTTCAGGAGAAACCCCCCTGCTCTCCCCCCACTAACCATCATGAACAGCACTGTGACTGCAGTGGAGTCATTCAGGTTCCTGGGCACCACCATCTCTCAGGACGTGAAGTGGGACATTCACATTGACTCCATTGTGAAAAAGGCCCAGCAGAGGTTGTACTTCCTTCGCCAGCTGAGGAAGCTTAACCTGCCACAGGAGCTGCTGAAACAGTTCTACTCCGCCATCATTGAATCCGTCCTCTGCACTTCAGTAACTGTCTGGTTCAGCTCAGCTTCTAAATCTGACCTCAGAAGACTACAGAGGGTAGTCCGGACTGCAGAGAGAATCATCGGTACAACCCTCCCGTCTATTCAAGAACTGTACTTATCCAGAGTGAGCAAAAGGGCTGGCAGAATCACTCTGGACCCCTCACATCCAGCACACTCCCTGTTTGAACTGTTTCTGTCTGGTGGACGCTACAGAGCTCTGAGCACCAGAATGACCAGACACAGGAACAGTTTCTTCCCTCAGGCAATCCATCTAATGAACACTTGACAATAACTGTGGAACACATTACACTATTTATATTTACAGACACATATACTTATTATCTAACACACATACTTAGTGTACACTTAAATTATTATTTTTTTTTGTAAATAATATACCTGTACATACATAACTGCTCGTAATATATCTGCCATACAATTGTCAATTTGTATATTGTCATTCCTTACCTACTGATTTGTATTTTTTGTATTTTTTTATTCTTTTATTGTGTGGTTTTTTGTTTCTGTCATTCTCTTGCACTGCGGAGCTTCTGCTTCTGTCACGAAAACAAATTCCTCGTATGTGTAAACATACCTGGCAATAAAGCTCATTCTGATTCTGATTCTGATTCTGATTCTTATTATTTCAGCAATTTGTTGTATTGGTATGTAAATCTAAGAATCATGATGAAGATTCAGGTCACTTTTTGTTGTTTTATACTGTATCTTACACAAGTATATACATCTTTCCTCACAAACCACTCGAACGTTCTGGCATAGGTTACTACAAAACAGGATTCGACAATGTACAGGTGCCACAGGATTAGTTTTTGGTTATGGGATGACTCACATGTACGGTGCTTGAGAACATACAGCCGAAAGAAGCACACAATATAAAGCTGAGAGATCTAGGATAGAGCAATTAAACGTGCTTTACACAGATCCCTCATCTGACTGTGTTTTACAGTATTGGGATGAACATAAAGAAATTTTCGAGCTTCAGTATAAGTTAAGCTCTATCATAAGTATTTGTCCTGTAATGTCAATTAACACACAAGAAAAAAATTACTCATCATTTGACTCATAAATAGTTACCGTAAAGCACTTACAACAGCAGTACACAAATTTCAGAATAAAAACATCCACAAAACAAAACTGGCACATCCTGATGTCCAAGCGGAGAATTGAATCAACATGGATCTAAAGTGAGCGGCGTAATAATACTATTGTCTTCTGTAGAGCTGCTTTACAGCTTGAATCGGTTTTGTTTCATAACTGATTAACTTTGCAACACTGAGAGTGTCATTAAACTGAATTGAATTGACATTGAATTGAATTGAGCTGAATAACAATAGTAACACTATTGTCTCCTGTGGAGCTGCTTCTAGCTGACATTGAAGTCATTTCATAATTGATGAATACTGTTATTTCCTGCTTATTGCTGCTTTGAAACAACCTACTTACCGGAGTCACTTGCAGTATGAAAACTGTCAGTGTTAAATTTATATTATATATTAAATCATTTCAGTGTCATGACCACAAAACATCAATAAATATGGGAAAAATATTTTATGATGCATGCATGGATATTAGAAAATAACTTTACATGCAGCAAAATCTACTTACATTAACTACTAGTATTGCACGACAAGCAAAAAAAGGACATCACAAATAATAAACCCAGTTTTTACTGGATGATTCAGCGTTTTAATAAAAACAAAATCCCTATGCCTGCTTTAAAACTCTTGTTTTACTTGCATTGCAATAACTGAAATTTCTGCTTTCACAATTATTTTCTATATTAATCAAAATGAGTCAATATGCTCAACTTGTATTGAACCCAGAACATTCCTTTAGAGAAATTAATTGAGTTAAATGTTTTTAGTCTCATTATGATGTGTGTGATGCATATTCATAAGAACACTCTTCGTTAAAGAGCAAATGTGCACAGTGGTTGTGTCTCTTTCAGCTACTTCTACACTGTGTCTACACTTCTACACTACACTTGTTCAACTAAAATACTGATGTGAACACTGTGGTTCTCAAGCGTCTTCAGTGAAACATAGACATACAGAAGAGGATCTCTGGGTCTCTGGTTCAGCCTCAGGAGAGGAATTTCTCCACAGACTCCAGAAGCTCACTGGAGCAGTTCAGGCTCTTGAGGTCCAGTATTAATTTGTCTTCTCTGGTCTGCTCTGACGTGGGGCCGATAATGATTTGTGGCTCCTGTGTGTCTTCATAAAAAGCCAGACCATTGCTCAGGGGGCTCAGGGAATTACTGTCCTCTTGTTCCTCCTTGCACTCCTCCTCTTGTTCCTCCCCTGGAGTGTTTTTGGCCATGAGAAGAGGAACAGTGGCCATGTTGACGGACTCGGACACCAGGTCAAGGCCGCAGTCATTCAAAGAGCCGTTCTCTGTGGCTGCAGCCTGTGATGGATAAAACATTTACAATTATGCTTTTGACAGATGCCTTTAACTAGCATTCTTAAAAATAACAGTTCCAGATATGAGGTTTTAACAGTGATGCCATAGAAGAACAATTTTTGGGTTCCACAAAGGACATTTCATTGAACATTTCTGTAAAGAATCATTTTTAAAGAAGCTTTTTCACTATCAAGAACTTTTTTTTTTTTTTTGCAATGGAAATGTTCCATGGATGCTAAAGGTTCTTTATGGAACCATCAATGCCAATAAAGAACCTTTGTTTTTAAAGGGGACAGAACACACTCAGTTTTTGCCAACCTCATGTTAATCTTGAGAACCTACAGTATATGCCATGCTTTGGGCAGAGCTAAAGAGACACAAGCACGCGCAGCTTTTGCGTAGCGATCGTCTGCAAGCTGTGACATTGCATAAATAAAACATGGACAAAAACTTTACTTAAATTTTAATTAATTTGTCACCGAAATGACAGGAATAAACACACTTGCACAACTCCGTTTCTGCCCTAGAGCAACAAACTGCATCCAGTGGTCCCTTAACGCTGGGTTCTTGGGAAATCTGAAGCTTCTGGGGTCGACAGTGTCACCGGTGGAATCACTTGCATTTTTCCCGTGCAAAGAACTTAAAATGCTCTGTTATTTTTGATCATCCACATAAGAGTAATACATCATTTGAATCTGTAACGGGCCTACTTTTATTTGTGTACAATCACAATATCAACAAAACATTGTGCTTTTGTAAAATAATGAAAATAAACAGGGTGCGCTTTCAGCCGTCTCGGTCTCCGCTAACTTCTTTTTGAAACGCGTCACTAAAATGAACCCAAACTCAGCGAATACTTGACACACAGACACGAGAGAGATGTCTATAGAAAGCTTGAAGTGTCTACTTTTAAATGAAGTAAGTCTTATGGAAAACAAATATTCTCTGTTATCTGTATGAAACCAATACGATGTGTAGTCTTTCCCATCTGAGCTCATTATCTGTTATGTGATCACGCCCACGGGCCGAGCCTGGCTTTTATATGATAAATATTCACGTGAGACGCACAAACATGTAAACACCCACATCACCTCCATAAACAAAGCATGAAGATTCATCAAGTTCATCTCAGCAACTTTTTGTTTTTGGAAGAAAACACGCTGTGAGGAATAAGATTTGTATTTACCTCAGAAGAAGAATGCAATGCGACGCGCAGCTTGATCTATCGGAGGAGATCATTCTAATAAGTAACTGATTTATTCTATTAGTGTTATTGTGACAAACCTGTAGCCTACACATTTTACTTGTTAGACTGAGTCTTGTTAGAGAAGTAAAAGCGATTTTATTGCCATTGAACTTTAACACCTGTACACTCCTAAAAATAAATGTTGCAAAAGTGCAGATTCTGTGGATGGAGGTTAAAGGATCTTCATGAAATCATAGCCAATAAAGAAGAACATTTATTTTTAAGAGTGTATAACCATTCCAATGCAAAAAAAAAAAGGTTTCTTTAAATTGGAGAAGGATTCTTTAAATTATTAAAATGATTCTCACACTAATAAAAAAAATGATTCTTTACAGAACTGTTCACTGAAAGGTTCTTTGGGGAACCAAAATTGGTTCTTCTATGGAATCGCTGCAAAGACCACTTTGTGGAATTTTTATTTTTTAGAGTGTACATTACAGCCACGCTGTGCATTTAATCAGTTTCCTGAGAATCCATGACTAATAATGATCTAAATAATGATGTTTACTGCTCGTGAAGTAAATACCTTACCTTATCTTCACTGTGGTTTTCCTCCTGTCGCCTCTTGTTCTTCGTCTTGCCCTGTTTAGCTTGTGTCTTCCATTCTTCATCTCTCAGCTGATTGGCCGAATGTGAGTTTCTGAGACTCCTTTGGTCCACAGGATCTAATTCTACATCACTCCAGACCTAGAACACATGCAATATAATGTATACTGACACATTTGACATAAAAAACAGCCATTTTTTACAATGTTTGATTGTTTCATGTCTGATTTCCTCCAACTGGATAGATTTAAAACCTGAAGCTAAAAAATGATTGTGTCTATCATTGACTAGTACACAGTTTTACGCAAAATATGTCAACACCAAATGGCCAAAATCTGCAGATATGATCAATAAGTCCAATTTTCATTTTTTTAAGTTATAAGAGATTCAATTTGATTTCAGTTGACTTCTAATGACTTGTAAAGCCAATTTTATTATATTTAATTCAAGACAGCAACTGAACTTAAGTTTTTAACTTAAATAGGTGGGATTCTTTTTTAGAGAGTTGAACCGTTCAGACTGCAAATCAGGGTAGAAATCTGTGCAAAAGTAACTTAGCAAACACAGAGTAACAGCTGGCATGCAGTTAAAATGATAAAATGCAATTATCTGCACTTTCATACAACCAGATTTTGCAGTTTTTTAAATAATTTTTAAAGATTATTTATTAAACAGCAACTTTAGTGGCCACATACAGTATGTCTATATTGACACTATGCAATTATACAGTATGTAAAGATTCAGATAAGGAGTGAATATCTCCACAACGCATTATCAAATTATCAAAAGTTCTCAAAATGTCTTGTCACCCAAAACATACAACAAATTTACAGAGATAAAACTTGATGGAATCAAAGTCTTACATTTTAAAATAATTTTGTCCATCATACACAATGCAATTTTCTGTGAAATCTGTCATCTCTGACTACTCAGAATCTGCCTCTGACTTTCAGAAACAAGAGTTGAAACATCCAGACTAATCCAGCCTTTAGCAAACAACAAGTAACTTTAACAAACAATCACGTAGTAGAAAAGGTATCAATTAAGATGCAAATAACAGGCCTATAATCCCAGAACATGAACTGCATATCAACACAGACACATCTTGCCTGTATAAGAAGAATAGGTAGACAGATAAAATACAATATAATTAATAAGAAAGAGCATTTGCTTTTCTTTCAGCCTGTTCTTGAAGTAGTTCATGTCTTACGCTGGTAAAATCAGAGCAACTTTAAAGATTATACTATATAATGCACAGTCACTATTAACATTTCTGCTGCTGCACAAATAGCGTATACTGTAAGCAGATTTTAGCATTATAAGTGCATTTATTTATGATTTGGTTTAACTCCGTATCAGCAGCAATGGCTAGATTAGTCTCACTGGATTATTACAATTAATGGAAAAATTAATGCTTGGAAATGTAAACTGATATTTCCTACTGACACACTACAGTCGTGGCCAAAAGTTTTGAGAATAACATAAATATTAGTTTTCAAAAAGTTTGCTGCTAAACTGCTTTTAGATCTTTGTTTCAGTTGTTTCTGTGATGTACTGAAATATAATTACAAGCACTTCATACGTTTCAAAGGCTTTTATTGACAATTACATGACATTTATGCAAAGAGTCAGTATTTGCAGTGTTGGCCCTTCTTTTTCAGGACCTCTGCAATTCGACTGGGCATGCTCTCAATCAACTTCTGGGCCAAATCCTGACTGATAGCAACCCATTCTTTCATAATAACTTCTTGGAGTTTGTCAGAATTAGTGGATTTTTTGTTTGTCCACCCGCCTCTTGAGGATTGACCACAAGTTCTCAATGGGATTAAGATCTGGGGAGTTTCCAGGCCATGAACCCAAAATTTCAACATTCTGGTCGTCCGAGCCACTTAGTTATCACTTTTGCCTTATGGCACGGTGCTCCATCGTGCTGGAAAATGCATTGTTCTTCACCAAACTGTTGTTGGGCTGTTGGGAGAAGTTGCTGTTGGAGGGTGTTTTGGTACCATTCTTTATTCATGGCTGTGTTTTTGGGCAGAATTGTGAGTGAGCCCACTCCCTTGGATGAGAAGCAACCCCACACATGAATGGTGTCAGGATGCTTTACTGTTGGCATGACACAGGACTGATGGTAGCGCTCACCTTTTCTTCTCCGGACAAGCCTTTTTCCAGATGCCCCAAACAATCGGAAAGGGGCTTCATCGGAGAATATGACTTTGCCCCAGTCCTCAGCAGTCCATTCACTATACTTTCTGCAGAAGATCAATCTGTCCCTGATGTTTTTTTTTTGGAGAGAAGTGGCTTCTTTGCTGCCCTTCTTGACACCAGGCCATCTTCCAAAAGTCTTCTCCTCACTGTGCGTGCAGATGTGCTCACACCTGCCTGCTGCCATTCCTGAGCAAGCTCTGCACTGGTGGCACTCCGATCCCGCAGCTGAATCCTCTTTAGGAGACGATCCTGGCGCTTGCTGGACTTTCTTGGACTCCCTGAAGCCTTCTTTACAAGAATTAAACCTCTTTCCTTGAAGTTCTTGATGAACCTATAAATTGTTGATTTAGGTGCAATCTTAGTAGCCACAATATCCTTGCCTGTGAAGCCATTTTTATGCAACGCAATGATGGCTGCACGCGTTTCTTTGCAGGTCACCATGGTTAACAATGGAAGAACAATGATTTCAAGCATCACCCTCCTTTTAACATGTCAAGACTGCCATTCTAACCCAATCAGCCTGACATAATGATCTCCAGCCTTGTGCTCGTCAACATTCTCACCTGAGTTAACAAGATGATTACTGAAATGATCTCAGCAGGTCCTTTAATGACAGCAATGAAATGCAGTGGAAAGGTTTTTTTGGGATTAAGTTAATTTTCATGGCAAAGAAGGACTATGCAATTCATCTGATCACTCTTCATAACATTCTGGAGTATATGCAAATTGCTATTATAAAAACTTAAGCAGCAACTTTTCCAAATTCCAATATTCCAAAACTTTTGGCCACGACTGTACAGCAAAAAATAGACATAACTGATTTAAAATATTTTTTTAGCTGCAGAGAATACTAGTGTTCTAATCATTTTGGCCACCACTGTACACCTGGTCATATCTATTTTACAAAATAATAACAATAACAATATCTCCTTGATTTAGTGCTGGATTTGCATTATATTATAAATACAAAGCATCACATTCGTAATATTGTGCAATCTGAATAATGAGGTCATGCAGTCTTGAACTAAATTCAGTGTCCTCGTAGTAAAATACTAACCGTGTCTGCGGTGGACATAGAGGAGACTCGCTGGAACTTGACCTTTGACCCTGATGACTGTCGGCTGAGCATGGGCTCCTTGAAGGAAGATTCGCTGTTGGACACCGAGATGCAGTCTTTCCGTGATGACTGGGAAAGAAAATGCAGACACGGCACCTTCTCAGCCAGCGTGTCTCTGTGAATCAGTCAGAAACATAGATGCGTCACATATTGTCTCCGTATCGTGTGGCTGCTAAGGTGACTGCCTAAGGCTACAAACCTGTACTTGGAGCGTATGATGGCGTAGATGAAGGGATTGTAGATGGCTGATGCTTTGGCAATCACTGCGGGAACTGCCTTGGAGTACGGCGTGAGAACGTGGCTGTACCTGAACCATAAAAACAATAACCAAAGCACATCTTCAGCTCTAGACATAGCACATCCCTGCCTCACAGAAACTCATGCTGGTCTTTTCTGCAAGCATTATTCACAAGGAAACGTTGCCTGAACGTTTGCAGTCCTGGTGTGCAGTTTTTATGGTTACTGAAAGTGTGATGTCAGTTTTACACTGCAAAAGCTGATTATCTTGAATAGCATTTCTGTCTTGTTTTGCAGTCCAAATATCTAAATATTCTTAAATCAAGATACATTTATTTAAGAAGCAAAATAACTTGAAATATAAAGTCTTGCTTTCTGAGAAACTGTATTAAAATTAAGTGAGTTTATGCTTAAAACAATAAAAAAAAAAGCTTTCAATGGGGTAGGAAAAATAATCTAGCTCTCCCTTTGAATTAAAATATTTCTTTCTTGTTTTAAGCAAATATTTAAAGATCAAAATTAAGTGAGTTAATGCTTAAAACAAGAAAAAAATATTTGCCAGTGGGGTCAGACAAACAAACTTAATTCTTATTTTTCTGACCCCACTGACAAATACTTTTTTACTTGTTTTAAAAATAAACTCACTTAATTTTCATAATTTTTTTTTTCAGAAAACAAGACTTAATATCTTACTGTAAGTCATTTTGTTTGTCAAGCAAATGTATCTCACTTTAAGAATGTTTAGATACACTGCAGAAAAAAAAAAAAAAAAATATATATATATATATATATATATATAGTCTATTTTCATTGCAAATATCCCAGAAAATTATCAAAATAAAGTTAGATTAAAACAAGAAAAATACCTGTCAATAGGGTTGAGATACAAATAAACCTAATTCACAGAAACAAAAATTATATTTTTCTCTTGTTTTAAGCATAAACTCACTTTATTTTGTTAGAGTTTTTCAGAGAGCAGCTTTATATCTGAAGTCATTTTGCTTCTCAAGCAAATTTAATTTGAATTAAGAATGTTTAGATATTTGAACTGGAAAACGAGATAAAATACTAAATATGAAAATCATTTTTTGTAGTGTATTTGTACTAGAAACCAAGACAAAAATTGTGAGAAGATGTTTGTGAGCGGTCAGGAGGAGCCGGTGACCCCTGCAGTGGCTGTTTACATGACATGGAAGTGACCTAGAGGTGTTGTGAGCTGAGCGGAAAGAATCACATGCCTGATTATGTCTATCCTCCAGAACACTGAACTCTGACGCTAACACAGAGGTGTTAGCATCAAGCTGGTTCGCCCTACGCAGTCCTCATCGCCTCAGTGAACCCAGCAGCCTTTAATTCAGCTGATAAACCCTGTCTTTTGCTGCGGACAGTACTTCTATAAAAGGACGTCTCTTCACCCTGGAATTCTGAGAAAGTCTCCGATCTTCTGCGTGGTTGGACTCCCTTTGATAGACTACACGTGAATCTGAACACTTCTTCGAGAGGTTAGATGAACTACGTTGAACTGGCCATCACAGTTTAGGAACAAACCGCTAAATACAAATGTGTGTAATTTAATTCCATTTTTATAGAGCATTTTAGCACTTCTACTTCCATCATCCATTATGAATGAGTTGTTGATTGCCTGAAATAAGATCTGTGGTGAACACAAACTTAAGATATTTTCAAATGTTGTTCTACAACATAAAATACATCAGTAATTCCACCTTGTGTTTTTTTCTAAAGTTTTTACTTGAAATAAGGTAGTTGCTGACAAGTTGCTAAATGAGGTAAATATGTAGCATTGCATCACAGTCAAAAGAACACTCTTCAGATTATAAAAAGGTAAGAAAGAGATGTTTCTTTAAAGAATCTTGACTGAATTGTTCTTTGTGGAACCAAAAATGGCTCTTCTATGGCATCGCTGAGAAGAACCTTTTAAGCACCTTTATTTTTAAGAGTGTACACTACCAGTCTTAATGCACAGATCCCATCTTTTGACCATATCCTATTTTTTGGCCCACTTGATTACACTGACTTTAGACACGACTGGTATCCAATATCTGTTTAACCAAAAGGATTGTCTGCAGTGATCGCTTTACTATGCACATGGTAGACCCTCTAGTTTTAAACGGCCATGCTGTTAAAATGATTTATTTAATTCACATAGAGTGGCCATCGTAAACGCAGCCTTAATGCTGTATTTGTGTCAGCTTTTGTCTTCTCAAGATGTAACTGATGGATACTTGTGGATTATTGTGATGTTTTTATCAGCTGTTTAGACTCTCATTCTGACGGCACCCATTCACTGCAGAGCATCCATTGATGAGACACTGATGCAATGCTACATTTCTACAAATCTGTCAAAATAATGACTACACATCTGCATTTAGTTCTATGCACTATGCACTGGAAAACAACTAACCAACCGTCAAACCAATGACACAAAACTCATTTCAAGCAGATGCCACTAGCACATCTTGGTGTTTCCATCCACCTATTTTTATGCACAGTTTGGGATATTGCATAAAAAGACGCTGGATGGAAATGACAAGATGCATATAAATTCAAAAAATGCGCTTAAAGAACTTATGCACTTAACTAAGTAGGATACATTTCTTATCCAATAAGAAAACGTGCATAAACTGTGATGGAAACACTTCTACAGAATAAAAAATAAGAATATCTGCCTATGAGGTTTGAAAAATAATCTTAATTCAAAGTCTAAACAAGATTATTTTTCTTGCTACATTAGTATATTTTTGCTTGTTTTAAGCAAAAACTAACAAAATTTTGATACTTTTTTTTAGAAAACAAGACATACTTGTATAGTAAATTCATCTTGATTCAAGAATTCTTAGATATTTATACTAGAAAACAAGACAACTTACTGGATGGAAGCAGTGCTTTATTCGCAAATGCTTTATGTGATATTCCAATTTTGCACATAATTTTAATTCGTAACTTTGGATGGAAACATAATTACTGTACCCTGCCCAGGCGATGAGAGTGACGCAGGCGTAAGGAGACCAGGACAGAACGAACACAATGATGACCACGAACGCGATCTTCGCCAGCTTCCACTCGGTCTTTATGGACTGCTGCTGGATGAGCGCTGTCTTCCTCACATGACTGCCCAGCTTCTCCAGATCTCTGTACACACAAGAAGAAGAATTTTTCCAAGAATGACATGTACAGCATATGGGGACATCCCAGTTAGGGTGACCAGACGTCTTGCCATAACCTGTCCTGATTGTTTATCATGGTGATCTTGAGCCCAATAGGCGTGTGCAGAAAAATAAAACAGTGTAGGACAAATATTTATGTCCCCATTGTCTCTATTCTGTTTTTTTAAATATGTGACCCTGGACAACAAAACCAGTCATAAGGGTCAATTTTTTTAAATTGAGATTGATACAGTACATCATCTGAAAGCTGGAAAATAAGCTTTCCATTGATGTATGGTGTGTTATGATAGTACAATATTTTGAAAATCTGTAATCTGAGGGTGCAAAATAAAAAATTCTAAATATTGAGAAAATCATCTTTAAAGTTGTTCAAATGAAGTTCTTAGCAATGCATATTACTAATCAAAAATTAAGTTTTTATATATTTATGGTAGGACATTTACAAAATATCTTCATGGAGCATTATCTTTATTTAATATCCTAATGATTTTTGACATAAAAAAAAAAAATTGATAATTTTGACCCATACAATGTATTGTTGGCTACTGCTACAAATATACCCCAGAGACTTAAGACTGCTTTTGTGCTCCAGGGACACATATTAAGAACTGTTGTTCATGGTGTTTGGAGCAGGCAGCCAAATGTTTAGTGATTGTTTAACATGACTGAATGAATTCTAGGCACACGTTTTAAAGGAAGCGCACAATCATTTAGATCAAACTATCACTGATAAGCTACTACTAAATATAAAACTTTAAAATGAAAACGTACATTTTCTGTAAAGTTGCTTTGCAATGATTTGTATCAGGAAAGTGCTATACAAATAAACTTGAATTGAATTGAATCAGACTCAATATTGACAACAGATATTTAATAATATATCAGTATTTACAGATGACATGCTGAAAATAATGCTGAAAATAATGCAAATAATGCTATATGGATCAATACTTTAGGGGTGTGAATGCCTGATAATAAATTAATTGATCAGTGAATTTATAAAAAGTGGTAACCTGCAATCGTCCTCTTAAATATATTTCCTCCTGATTTCACCTTAAAGAATAGTTTTGTTGGTATCAATTCTGGTAAAATGGTAAAATTTCTGGCTTGAATGAAACCAGTTAAATAAGATGTTATGGTTTTTCGGTTATAGATTTGTTTTCAGTGTAGATCAAGATTATTTCATTGGATAGTATATTAAATACTAAATAATAAAGTAATGCTTTCTAAATAAATGTAATCATTGAGAATATTATTTTTTAACATTTTATATTGTTATAATGTTAATTTATGTAAATTACATATATAATGTGCACTTAATGTATATAATGTAAATCAGTTTAAATACTCATTTTCATTTAAGTTGAAGTACTAAAATAACTAAAATTAATAAATAGAAAATAAACCTATATAGACATTTTTTTAAAATAATAATAATAATAATAATAATAATAATGACAAAAACACCCAACAAAATTACTTATAATTTAATTAAAATTCAAATGAAAACTGAAAATAAAAAATAAAATCTGATGCAAAATATTAACAAAAACTAAAATAGTAAATCAATGATACTAAAATAACACTGGCTACAGTTACTGCTGTAGCTACAATTTTCCACAAATTATTTGGCAACAAACTAGTCAGTATTTAGCATGCATGTAAAAGGATTTTAAAGCCATTTATCAAATATAGTGAAAAATCTACAAATAAATCTGAAAAGGTATGAGATGATGAAATGGAAAACGTGTAGGAACCTGGTTGACGTTGTACCTGCTTGCACTCCGAATGGCGAGGAACATGAAGAAGTAGCAGTAAGAGATGATTCCAAGAGGGATGAAGAACACAAAGCAGCAGAGCATCAAAGTGTAGCTCTTGTTCGCCGGCGTGGATGTCACATAGTCCCATGTGCAGGACGTCATGAGGCCTTCTGGGATATAGGAACCTGTCCAAGAAAAACAGAGTCAAGAAACTCAAAAAAAATTGTTGTCTCATCCAAAGGCAAACGAAAGACGTTGCACTTAGTGTCAATTTTTGTCAACCAAAACTATGATGCAAAATGTTCGTTGATGAGTTTTTTCCCATGTACTGATATCAAGTTTGAATTCAAATTTTTTCAAAAGAGTTGCTTATTTTTTGCAATCTGGCAACCATGCACACGCAGTCACTCTTTATTGCGAAAGTGTGGCAGCCGATGATGTGAAAACACGTCAAACAAGATGGAGTTTAGCGATCTAATGAAAGTGACACTTAGCCGGTCTGTGTTCTGTCATGAGATCTTGACTATATTTTTTGCTTTTTTGGTTGCTGAATAAATGCACTTACTCAACCGCTGTTGATTTAATAGAGAAACAGAAGCTATTGCAATTTGGATTAAGTGGGATTACTATTAGGAATTTCACTGTTACAATATATGTTTGTTTGTTTTTTACCAGTTTTCATATTGTATACAGAGAGAGTGCATAAGTCTGATATTAATTTTAAAAAGCCTATATAATAAATCAGTACACTAGATGATGTAAAATAAACCATGCGTATTAGTTGATATTTGGGCTAACTGGTGAAAGTGCAATACTTAAAATGCAAAAGTTAATTTCTCAAATGACAATTATTACAATAATAATTTTGAGCAAAAATTATTTTTTGTCAGTTTAACCAATTACACAACATGACGAAATTGTGACCACGATTTCATTGACTGAAACTAGACTATAATGTTTAAACATTTTGTTGACTTAAACTTGACAAAAACATGACAAAGTTGACTAAATATGTTAATAACTAAAATGTGCATTTGAGTAAGACTAAGACTAAAAGAACTGCCCCCCCCCCGACTGAGTCTGGTTTCTCCCAAGGGTTTTTTCTCCATTCTGTCACCGATGGAGTTTGGTTCCTCTGGCTTGCTTAGTTGGGGACACTTCATTTCCAGTGATATCATCAACTTGATCGCACAGATAGTATTTAAACTGAACTGAGCTGGATGATGACATCACTGAATTCAATGATAAATTGCCTTTAACTGACAATTGAGTGTTTACTATTGTCCTTCTGCATTATTACACACTATCTTCCTATTTAATACAGTAAAGCTGCTTTGACACAATCTGTATTGTTAAAAGCTCTATATAAATAAAGGTGACTTGACTTGACTTGACTAAATTATACACTGCTGTACGGTTAATTAATAATAATCTTATTGCTAAAATGTCATGTTTTAATTGACTAAAACTAGACTAAAATACTTCAGACGTTATTTGACTAAACCTAGACTAAAATACTTCAGATTTTAATAAACTAAAACTAGACTAAAATACTTCAGATTTTAATAAACTAAAACTAGACTAACATACTTCAGATTTTAATAAACTAAAACTAGACTAACATACTTTAGACGTTATTTGACTAAAACTAGACTAAAATACTTCAGATTTTATTCGACTAAAGCTAGACTAAAATACTTCAGATTTTATTCGACTAAAACTAGACTAAAATACTTCAGATTTTCTTTGACTAAAACTAGACTAAAATACTTCAGATTTGCTTTGACTAAAACTAGACTAAAATACTTCAGATTTTATTCGACTAAAACTACACTAAAATACTTCAGATTTTATTCGACTAAAACTAGACTAAAATACTTCAGATTTTATTCGACTAAAATTAGACTAAAATACTTCAGATTTTCTTTGACTAAAATTAGACTAAAATACTTCAGATTTTATTCGACTAAAACTAGACTAAAATACTTCAGATTTTATTCGACTAAAACTAGACTAAAATACTTCAGATTTGCTTTGACTAAAATTAGACTAAAATACTTCAGATTTTATTCGACTAAAACTAGACTAAAACTACTTCAGATTTTATTCGACTAAAATTAGACTAAAATACTTCAGATTTTATTCGACTAAAACTAGACTAAAATACTTCAGATTTGATTTGACTAAAATTAGACTAAAATACTTCAGATTTTATTCGACTAAAACTAGACTAAAATACTTCAGATTTGCTTTGACTAAAATTAGACTAAAATACTTCAGATTTTATTAGACTAAAACTAGACTAAAATACTTCAGATTTGCTTTGACTAAAATTAGACTAAAATACTTCAGATTTTATTCGACTAAAACTAGACTAAAATACTTCAGATTTGCTTTGACTAAAATTAGACTAAAATACTTCAGATTTTATTCGACTAAAACTAGACTAAAATACTTCAGATTTTATTCGACTAAAATTAGACTAAAATACTTCAGATTTTCTTTGACTAAAACTAGACTAAAATACTTCAGATTTTATTCGACTAAAACTAGACTAAAATACTTCAGATTTTATTCGACTAAAACTAGACTAAAATACTTCAGATTTTATTCGACTAAAACTAGACTAAAATACTTCAGATTTGCTTTGACTAAAATTAGACTAAAATACTTCAGATTTTCTTTGACTAAAATTAGACTAAAATACTTCAGATTTTATTCGACTAAAACTACACTAAAATACTTCAGATTTTATTCGACTAAAACTACACTAAAATACTTCAGATTTTCTTTGACTAAAACTAGACTAAAATACTTCCGATTTTATTCGACTAAAACTAGACTAAAATACTTCCGATTTTATTCGACTAAAACTAGACTAAAATACTTCAGATTTTATTCGACTTAAACTAGACTAAAGTAGTGAGACTTTTAGTTGACTAAAACAAAATAGCTGACAAAATGAACACTAAACTCACTCCATCCCACGAGGGGTGCCAGACTCCAGCACAGAGAGTAGATCCAGACCAGGAGGATGATAATGAGTGTCCGGCGTCCGGACGTCCAGCGGATGGCCTGCAGGGGTTTGGTGATCACGACGTAGCGGTCGATGGAAATGGCCAGAAGGTTGATCATGGATGTGATTCCGAACAGAGCGCCACAGAAGGCATACATCTTACAACCTGCGTGGAGAAGCAGATGTGTGATGTGGAAACAGAGTAAGCATCGTTTTTTAATAAATATATTTATTATTCTCACATCAACAATTTACAAAATCAGTTCAATATACAAATAAACGTTATTTTCTAACCTATACCACCCTCACTAGACATAACACTTAAATGAAGATTGTTGCGAGGCAGTGAGCTGACGTATAAAATAAAATGAATAAATAAATAAAAACAAAAGAATAATAATAAAAATAAATACATAAATAAATAACAATAATAATAATAATAAATAAAGAAGTTAAAGTAAAGAAGGGTTACATTATAACATCAACAGTCAATGTAACATCCAAGTTATTCATGTATGCAATAAATTCGCCCCAAATCTTTTTAACATTGAAGACTTTTTTTTTTCTGATTTCCATTTTATAACTATACATTTCTTTGCTGCTATCAGAGCCAACTTAACTAAACATAAATTCTTCCTTTATCAAGTTGAAGAACTGATTCATCCCCCAATAACACAGATCTCGGATTAGATGGAAGCTTAACATTAACAGTTTTGTCAATGGTTTGTATTATGTGTCTACAATAGGGTTTAAGTAACTAAGCGTCTTGATGTGGAGGATGGGAAATTAGGTACCCATTTCACCAAACACCCATTCCTTGTACATGCAGTTGACGAAGAAGATGGGTGACTGAGTGATGGCCATGAGGAAGTCGCTCACTGCCAGATTCATGATGAAGTAGTTCGGCGGCGTCCGTAGTTTCTTGTTACTGAAACACAAAAAAGTACCTTCAGTCACAATCCCAGTATCAGAAGCTCATAGTAGATGTAAAGCAAAAGCATGTTATTTATGGCCATTTCCTCAAAACATCATCTAAACTTATTGACTTTGACCAACCAAACACATGCGTCACCTCACACTCCTTTAAACCTTTAATGCACCGATATTTCACACAATTATTTTCACTTTTATATGATCAAACTATGCAGTTAGTGATAACTGGAATATATCTCTATATAAATTCAAAGATATATAAAGGTAACGAGTGCATTTTGCATGATGCATTATCAAATTTAAATGAAAGAGTTTGGTGAATCTTTAGACAATATATATATATATATATATGAGATATAATATATATATATATATATATATATATATATATATATATATATATATATATATATATATATATATATATATATATATATATATATATATTAAACTTAGCATGTGTTTTTATTTATTTATTTATCATATTTGATCCATTAGACTTTTATGGCTCATATAGCCCAATATAGAGGAAAATCATATGGAGGAAAAAATGTCAATTTCATTCAGAGTCAAAAATAAATAAATAAATAAGTTGTTACCCAAAAAAAACTGTATTAGATGTAGATGCTCATATTTATGTGGACAGAAAGTGATGCAATTCTTATGCTTGTAATGTAAATCAATGAGATCTTTATAACAATAGACTTTATAACATAAAATGAACTAAATATCAGTCATTGTTCTATATCTTCAACCATATGTCTTACTAAGACAAGATTGACATGATCCAAATATCTACTGCAATGCAATCCAATGCTGATTGAGAGATGAAGCAATAAAGGCTCCTCAGAAGATGTGAGATGTTCTGGAGGCTTGTGAAGATCATTCCTCCACTGAGAAACTTCTGGAAACAAACGCTCCTCAAAAGATCCTGATGATCAGATTTGAGACTCTAAAACATGACTGATGGAGAATCAAGTAAAGCTGAGCTGCTTCAGTCCAGTAAGAGTTCATCTGGAGATATTACTGCAGTTATTCTGACCTTTACTTGATCAAAATCACTCAAGAATTGACAAGTAAAGCTCCAGTTGAAGCTGGACGTTTGTACAATTACACTAAAAGACCTTTTACTGGAAAAAAAAATCAAAACTATCAATCAGACGACAGACCTGCAGTAGATAGAAACAGTGCTAGAAACTTCTACACGCTTTGATGGTGTTAAGTTTATTGGTTCAACACATTGCGTCTGAGGTGATTCATCACACAACAATCATTGTGATTGCACATCATCTCATTAATCCTACAGTCACAGTTCACACAATTTCCTCTGATTGAAAGTCCCCCATCTGAAACCCTCATCCCCGTCCATCAAGCATTAGAGCTGCAGGAGACATCAACACTTCACGGGAACAACACGGCCTTTCCTAGAAAGCTCTCAGCTGACAGACGATCCAGAGAGACGCTGCAGCTCACTTCACGAGGACGAGTTGTGATTCTCAGTCAGGGTTCAAATCCTCACATACTGTACAGTACGATGAGAGTCTGTTAATGCTGCTGGTTGACATCTGATTAACAGCAGTCATGATTATTTATTAGGTAAGACATAATCTGGGACAGAGATGGATTGTGCTTTGGTTGCATATATTGGACAATGTTAAAGGACAATGTTAAAGGTACTGTCTCAAGGAACTTAGCTGCCTACTGGCTCGTGGTGTTTTTATGATAGGACGTTTTATTCGTCGTTGGATCTGCATCACCTAAACACTAAAGTTCGGCCGCCACTGCCCATCAGCCTCTATATAATCACTGCGTTGTCTTCTAATGGAAGTAAAAGAGGTTGCACAAGCTGAATTTGAAAGAAAATGTATGTATAGCATAAGCATAAATGTTATGAGCTTGTTGAGCTGGTCTTGTTAATGCACATCTAAGCACATTAAGTAAATTCTGTCCAGCACACAGTAAAGTTAATGGAGATGAGTGCTAGAATAAATGAGAAGCCTTTTTAAAGAGGTCAGGCATTGATTCTTGTGTTGTGCAGCGGGTCTGCTGAATTAAACAGGTCGTCAGTGGCTTTGTTTCTGTCTCTTGTCATCAACCACCGAGAAGCTGATGGTATATTTTCCACTTCCACATGATCACCACAAACTCCCAAACCCTACAGGCCTGCATGTGCATCTGATTAATTACGGTCAAAAACATTTTGCTTTGTTTACAGTCAGTGTGCATCATGTTACATAATTGCAAGGCTTCATTTCATTACATTATGCAATCATATTGTTAGTGGACCAATGCAAACATCAGCTTCTTGAAGACATAACTTAGAAAAAAAAAAAAAAGTAACACTTTATAATATGATCTCATTTGTTGACATTAGTTGATGAATTAACAAACTAACAATGATCAATGTATTTTTAAAGATTTTATTAATATTGGTTAATGCTAGTTAATAGAAATACAGTGATTTATTGTTTTTTAACTTTAAAATATCAGTAACACTTTACAGTTGTATCTCATTAGTTAATGCACTATCTAGAGCAATATTTTTAAAGTATTTGTTAATATTGTTAAAGCTAATTATTGATTGTTTGTTCATGCAAGTTCACAGTGCATCAACTAATGTTAACAGGACCAACTTTTAATCTAGAAACATATTAGTAAATGTTGAAATAAACATTAAATAAGATTAATAAAGGCTATGGGAACACAATTACTCATTTAGTTAATGAATGAAACCTTATTGTAAAGTGTTACCAAAAAAAAAAGCTTAAATGAACAGTCTTTTAAGCCAGAATATAAAAAGAATAATAAGTAAATGTGCTTTTATATGTATATGAATTACATAAGATTGTCTCTCAGAGTCAGATCTTTAGCACTCATACAGTAAGTGTGTGTGTTTTGTCTTTAGAGCTGTGATCGATAACAAAGTGTCATGGGACTGAGGAGAGCAGCGCGCTTTGAGAGTGAGAGCTGAACAAATGCAAAAAGTGTGTCAGCGGCCCTAGAGGATTTAGACTGAATGCATCACATAGAGTGTATCCTATCCACATTTTGGATTGGTTTTAATCATAGTCTTTACACTAAAATGCCACTTAGTCATGTTTTACTCATCTGAATTGTTTTAGTCTAGCTTTAGTTGACTAAATATCAAGATTTTAAAACAATTCTCTAAAAACTCCAAATTCATTATATACTCCTGGAAAATATATTATTAACCTGTTAATATGAGAGATTTTAGGGTTTCAACAAGCAACACACACACAGATTTAATGGGTTTTTTTTATGAAATATTAAATGATAAAAAATTGAAATGATACTCTAAATATCTAACTAAAATGCAGCACTGTTTGTCATTGAATAATTCACTCAACCAATTAGTTTAAAGGGCTGATTCTTTCAGAAACAAAGCAAGCCCTTATGAATGAGTCACTGAATTATTGACTCATGATTCATTCAAGCAGTTGATTCATTCAGAAACCAAGCAAGTAACTGAATCATTGACTCATGATTCATTCAAACAGCTGATTCATTCAGAAACCAAGTAACTGAATCATTGACTCATGATTCATTCAAACAGCTGATTCATTCAGAAACCAAGTAACTGAATCATTGACTCATGATTCATTCAAACAGCTGATTCATTCAGAAACCAAGCAAGTAACTGAATCATTGACTCATGCCATTTGTTCAAAACCATGGATGCATTCAGTAACGAAACACTGCTGTGTGTTGCTCAGAGATTCTCAACAGTTAGAAAGTGCGAAACTGTGCAAAATACATTAACTTCATTTCATTGATGCATAAAATCAATATTGACAAAATCATCAGCGTTGTGAAAAAATGTAGTTGACGAAAACTATAAAGCCAATTGGTTATCAACAAACTTCACACTGCAGTTAACCTCTCCTGTTTAACCTTGATTAATCTCATACTTTATTTACAGGAATGACATAATTCTACATCCACTCACAAGTTTTACATTAAATCTAGGTAAAGAATCATGAGAACTTTATCATTTTCACCTCCGCATTTGAAAACGCTCCTCACCATGAAGCTGCAGTGTGTCTGCTGTTACCATCTATTACTGACGGCAAACCATCCCTCTCAGCAGAGACTAAAATAAACCCGTCAGTATAAAACCATGTCAAGACTGCTAGACTTCAAACAGGAGTATGAGTAATTAAAATAAAAGACAAAATCAGCAGTGAGTCACACTGCAGTGACACAGGATTGAGGAGTTATTAAGACCAAACATTTCACAGCATCAGTTGGCGCAAACCTCAGTGAAGTCAGTATACTGGAATATGTGTCTTGAAATCTGTTTTTAATGAGATATTGTGAAAAAAGAATTACAAAAGATCTTAAAAGTGGCTCAAACTGTGCTCAGATTTGCTAAGATCAGAGATCTCAATATGAATTTATCAAATTCCGTCGTCATCCACATTATTTTTACACCGATAAGTTTGTAAAAATGAAGATACTTTAATGTTTTTGAAAGACGTCTCTTCTGCTCACCAAGAATGCATTTTTTTATCAAAAATACAATTAAAATAGCTAAATATTATTACAATTTAAAATAGCAGTTTTCTATGTGAATATGTGTTAAACTGTAATGTATTTCTGTGATGCACAGCTGTATTTTCAGCATCATTACTCCAGTCTTCAGTGTCACATGATAGCAACATGGCAATAATATTTCACAATTTTTACTGTATTTTTTATAAATACGGCCTTTGTGAGCAGAAGAGACTGAAATGAAATTAAATGTACTTTGAAAGTTTCCTGAGCTATAAAGCAAAAAATGCCTTAAAAGTAAAATCTTTCCTCCAGAAACTGTGATGCTCACCTAGACACTTCACTGTCAAAAAGAGCCTCAGCTTCATAACAATAAATGCTTAAAGTTGTTCCTACCTGAAGAAGGCATACATGACCAGCATGTTTCCGATCACTCCCACAGCCCCGATGACTGCCACGAAGAAGGCCACTATGTAGTGTGCATGATTGGGAACGTCCACTTTCCTGAAGAAGCCTCGGTTCATGTCCACCGGCTCCTCCATACCTGCCAGGAGACGCTCATTAAAGCTCCATCTGACTTCATGGACCTCTTAAAGTTCAGCCAAAGAGTTTCTCCAGAAGAATCTCCTTACAGTGACCTCTTAATACATTTCCAACTCGCTTTAGTGTGGTTACACCGGTGTTTGTTGAAGCTCTTATCTGTTGCACGGCATGTGATCCAAGAGGCTTACGGGAAATAAGAACACGCTCTGTTTGAGCTCTCACTCTTCCTGCTCCAAAAACCGCCTCCAGCTCCAGAAATACGGACAAAACAATAACACGTGCTGCAGATAGACTTATTTTAAAATAACTTCACATGAATATGCTTCATGGGCTTCATACCTGAGAAGGTGAATTACTGCATGTCTGTCTGGATGAGCTTCAGTAACACTCTCTTCATCTGAGCTGTAGTTTCAGTTCATGACTAATATTACATGTTATGAAACAATATTTAGAGTCTCTTGAAAACATGGGGTCAGTTGTTTCTGGACTCTCAACAATATGTAAAAATAGGCTGAATATGAATGCTGTATACTGTTACCAAACTTATTTAGATTGTATGATTCTAGACACTGATTACATTTATTTTTAACTCCCTTTTCCCTAACTTGTTTATTTATTTTACTATAATTATAGTAAAAATGAATTTGACTTATGTAAAACTTGTTTATTATTATTATTATTATTATTATTATTCTAGCAGCAAACAATAAATTAATAAATCAGGCCAAAATATATTTTTAATATATGTTGTAACAATGAAACTCAATAAAATATATTTTTGACATTTAAAACGTATTTAGTTTCAATCTTTTACATGTTTTGACAACAAATAACATTTCTCTTCAAATGTACTGCATGTAAATGTAATTTCTTGAATTTAAATATATGGAGGGCAAAATATATTTTTAAAGGTTTTTATAAATAGGCCTATATTTATATTTTTTACATATATTTTCAAAAATATATACTAAAATGGCCAAAATATATATTGGTAGAAAAATTGATTTACGAAAAAAAAATTGAAATATGTTTTACCAAACAATGATGTTGTTTTAATTTTGGCCACATCTGAAATAGGTCCATTATTACCTGAGAAGTACAAGATATACGCTAGAATAAATCTCTTTAGCTTTTGTTAAATGAATGTTTCATAGCGCTCCAAAAGGATCGCGAATCATTTGATTTGTATCGGAGATTCGCAGCGGGTTCGCGAATCATTTGATTCAAATCGGGACTTCGGATCAGGATCGCGAATCATTTGATTTGTATCGGAGATTCGGAGCGGGTTCGCGAATCATTTGATTTTTATCGGAGATTCGGAGCGGGTTTCGAGAATCATTTGATTCAAATCGGGACTTCGGGAACAGGATCGCGAATCATTTGATTTGTATCGGAGATTCGGAGCGGGTTCGCGAATCATTTGATTTGTATAGGAGATTCGCAGCGGGTTCGCGAATCATTTGATTCAAATCGGGACTTCGGATCAGGATCGCGAATCATTTGATTTGTATCGGAGATTCGGAGCGGGTTCGCGAATCATTTGATTTGTATCGGAGATTCGGAGCGGGTTCGAGAATCATTTGATTCAAATCGGGACTTCAAATCAGGATCGCGAATCATTTGATTTGTATCGGAGAATGGCACCGGGTTCGCGAATCATTTGATTCAAATCGGGACTTCGGATCAGGATCGCGAATCATTTGATTTGTATCGGAGATTCGCAGCGGGTTCGCGAATCATTTGATTCAAATCGTTTGATTTAGATCGGAGATTCGCAGCGTGTTCAAATCGGGACTTCGGATCAGGATCGCGAATCATATGATTTGTATCGGAGATTCGCAGCGGGTTAGCGAATCATTTGATTCAAATCGGGACTTCGGATCAGGATCGCGAATCATTTGATTTGTATCGGAGATTCGGAGCGGGTTCGCGAATCATTTGATTCAAATCGGGACTTCGGATCAGGATCGCGAATCATTTGATTTGTATCGGAGAATCGGAGCGGGTTCGCGAATCATTTAATTCAAATCGGGACTAATCAGGATCGCGAATCATTTGATTTGTATCGGAGATTCGGGGCGGGTTCGCGAATCATTTGATTCAAATCGGGACTAAGGATCAGGATATCCAATCATTTGATTTGTATCGGAGATTCGCAGCGGGTTCGCGAATCATTTGATTCAAATCGGTTGATTTAGATCGGAGATTCGCAGCGTGTTCAAATCGGGACGTCGGATCAGGATCGCGAAACATATGATTTGTATCGGAGATTCGCAGGGGGTTCGCGAATCATTTGATTCAAATCGGGACTTCGGATCAGGATCGCGAATCATTTAATTTGTATCGGAGATTCGCAGCGGGTTCGCGAATCATTTGATTCAAATCGGGACTTGGGATCAGGATCGCGAATCATATGATTTGTATCGGAGATTCGGAGCGGGTTCGCGAATCATTTGATTTGTATCGGAGATTCGGAGCGGGTTCGCGAATCATTTGATTCAAATCGGGACTTCGGATCAGGATCGCGAATCATTTGATTTGTATCGGAGATTCGCAGCGGGTTCGCGAATCATTTGATTCAAATCGGTTGATTAAGATCGGAGATTCGCAGCGTGTTCAAATCGGGACTTCGGATCAGGATCGCGAATCATATGTATCGGAGATTCGGAGCGGGTTCGCGAATCATTTGATTCAAATCGGGACTAAGGGTCAGGATTGCGAATCATTTAATTTGTATCGGAGATTCGCAGCGGGTTCGCGAATCATTTGATTCAAATCGGGACTTCGGATCAGGATCGCGAATCATTTGATTTGTATCGGAGATTCGCAGCGGGTTCGCGAATCCTTTGATTCAAATCGGGACTTGGATCAGGATCGCGAATCATTTGATTTGGATCGGAGCTTCGGAACCGGTTCGCGAATCATTTGATTCAAATCGGGACTAAGGATCAGGATCGCGAATAATTTGATTTGTATCGGAGATTCGCAGCGGGTTCGCGAATCATTTGATTCAAATCGGGACTTCGGATCAGGATCGCGAATCATTTGATTTGGATCGGAGCTTCGGAACCGGTTCGCGAATCATTTGATTCAAATCGGGACTAAGGATCAGGATCGCGAATAATTTGATTTGTATCGGAGATTCGCACCGGGTTCGCGAATCATTTGATTCAAATCGGGACTTTGGATCAGGATCGCGAATCATTTGATTTGGATCGGAGCCGGTTCGCGAATCTTTTGATTCAAATCGGGACTTCAAATCAGGATCGCGAATCATTTGATTTGTATCGGAGAATGGCAGCGGGTTCGCGAATCATTTGATTCAAATCGGGACTTCGGATCAGGATCGCGAATCATTTGATTTGTATCGGAGATTCGCAGAGGGTTCGCGAATCATTTAATTCGGATCGGTACTTCGGATCAGGATCGCGAATCATTTGATTTGGATCGGAGATTCGCAGCGGGTTCGCGAATCTTTTGAATTAAATCGGGACTTCGCATCAGGATCGCGAATCATTTGATTCGGATCGGGACTTCGGAGCGAGGATCGTGAATCATTTGATTTGGTTCGCAGCGGGTTCGCGAATCATTTGATTCAAATCGGGACTTCGGATCAGGATCGCGAATCATTTGATTTGGATCGGGATCGGAGCGCAGATCGCGAACCATTTTATTTCTTTCATTCTTTCTTTAAACAGTAGGGTGATATCAGCTAAATTGGGCCACTTTTTGGTAAATCGTTTGGGACAATAATACAATACCATATATTTCATGTGTATTTGTGATTAATAATGACTGTTTTCGATCATTTTGTGTTGAAATTATGTAATAAAATATAATTATTTAGGCCCTACAGTTCTTGAAACATCAGTTGTGCCAACTTTTTTTGCATGAGCTGTTTCAGGTAAAATGGGCCAGTCAAACTGCAAAGGAAAATAGTAATTTATCATCAATTTTAATTAAACACAACTGCTTATACAGCCACATAACATTTAAACTGCATTAAACAAACATATTCATATGTGCCGTTAAAAAAAAATACTTTTTGGGTGCAAACCCACATATTCAAATGTGCAATTAAAAAAAAGTCCATTTTTGTAACAACATAGATCAGTGAACTGATGTCAGTGGTGTGTGTGTGTGTGTGTTCAGTGGTGTGTGTGTGTGTGTGTGTATGTGAACTTAGAACGAAATGTGCAAATTACAAAAAATTCACATTCAAAATTTATAACTGATTTGTGTGTGTGTGTGATGAAAACATTTTTCAAACACAGTCTTTGCAAATGAATCCATCGTCATCACAGATACCATTCTCTTCACCACAGCTCTCATGAAACCAGGCAGAACATGGATCACATTTTACCCATTCCTCAGTAGCCTTAGGGTCATTTAGGTCACCATAGTGGGTGTTGCAGGCTTTGCAAGGTGATTTGCTTCTCTTGCCCTGCTTTTTTTCTTTTGGTTCTCTTTCCACAGATTGTAGTTGTTTGGCCTTACTTTCCCTCCCTGTTTTATCTTTGTATCCTTTCCTCTCTGGTCCTTGCTCCTCATCTCTTTTCTCTCTTTCTGTCTCTTCTCATTTCCTCTGCATTCCTTTCTCCTCACCTGTTCTCTCACTTCCTGTCTCCTCTCTCATCTTTCCTCCTCCTCTCACTTCCTCTCTTTCCTTCTCCCTCTCTTCTCTCCTCTCGCTTCCTTCTCGTTTGCCATACTCACTGTAAATAAAATATCTACTACCATTATTACTGTTGGGGGGGGGGGGGGGGGGGGGGGGGGGGGTCATGGTGAGTGTGTGTGTGTGTGTGAGAGAGACACACACTCACACTTACACACTCACTCACACACACACTCACTCACACACACACACACACACACACACACACACACACACACACATATTAAATTAATGTGAATTAATTGTGTATGTGTGTTTGTAAGTGACACAGATGATGGCCCATTTTACCTCAGTGGGTTAAGGTAAATTGGGCTGCCAAGAAAAACATCACTTTTTCAAAAAATATGTTCCTATACCAAACTAACAACATTATTTCTGATTGATGCCATTAAGACCGATATTATGCATAGTTTTTTATGTGCATGTTTATTTTTTTATATATTTATCATCTTTATAATAGTTTAGTTAGATTTGGTATGCCAGGCTACTTACCATGCAGCTTTCTGGTGCAGTCTTGATAAGAATTATTGCCCTGCCAACCATAGCAACCATAAACCAATGAAATCACCTGTTACTTGTCAAGCACAGTTATGACAACAGTTTGAAATCCTTTGTAGTGGTTGGTTATAAATTCCAGAGGGGCTGGGACCCCCAAACCTTAAATGGCCCATTTTACCTGATATCACCCTACAAAACATAAAACACTATTGCATATATATATATATATATATATATATATACGGTGTGTGTGTGTGTAAGGGGGAAACACGAACATAAACAGTTCAATTGCTATGCATGATAAAAATGCTTTTGAAATGAATAGGAAATAATGAACAAAAATATTTTTAATCAATATCTGAATGAGCTAAGATCAGGGAAGTTCTGTTTAGTTTCCAGAGACTTTTTTTCTGCTATAGGCCTACACTTTTTAAAATACTGTATTTATTTTTTGGTCCAAAAAACAAAAACGAAACAAATTCAAACCAATGTATTGAATATAAGTTTTTCCCAGGTTTGTTTATAGATATACTGTACACAAAATGTACATGCTACCACAAACAAACAAACAAACAATAAATAAATTAATAAATAATGTACTGGCATCCTGCACTGGCAGTTTTTTTTTCCAATACAGCATGATAAACATAACGTCCGAGTCCTGCAGTGTTTACAGATATTGAATATTTCTATATTTCAGTACTGTATATGAACTGAAACACTTGATTATTGATTTGTTCCCAGTAACTGCTCCTGTCTAAAGGTGCGGAGAAAACCTCTTCGAATCTGAGTGACGGTACACTGAAGCGTTTATGAAAACAGACAATACTGAATATTAAGTTATGACACACTATTTCCGTATCTATAAAACAACATATGTTGTGCAGGAGAGCTGTAGGCCTATAATTGTAATCATTTAAATTGGACACAGACATGAGCCTCACGATTAAAGGAAGTAATTAAACCCGAGAGAGAGAGAGAGAGAGAGTGCCATAAGAGGATTTTCCTCTCTTTATTTATTTATTTAATGTTAATATGATCAAGACCATCAACAGGGTCGTGTAAGTTAAAGGCTGTTCAATATGAATGTAAAAACTGCTTCTGTCTGCAGATTCACTGAAAGATGATGTTCACTTGCCCTTAAAAGTTACACTTATTTAATTACATCATCAAAATGACATAATACTCAAAAATACATCATGTATCAAAACACTGAGCAAAAAGTTTAGAGAAAAGCTCCTGCAGCATTTGAGTGACTTGATTCAGACTTGATTTTATGTAATGATTTTAAGTGAACAAACACTTGAAAAGGGCATTTTTATTAGTGTGTGTGTCTGTAAATATATATATATATATATATATATATATATATATATATATATATATATATATATGTATATATATATATATGTATATATATATATATATGTATGTATATATATATATATATATACTGTATATATGTATATATATATATGTATATATATATATATATATATATATATATATATATATATATATATATATATATATATATGTATATATATATATATATATATAAAATTAGATGTTTAAGAGGCCAACCTAAAAACTTAAGCATAACCAAAACATTTTATTTAGAAAAAAGCTCCAAATTTTAAGCTATTTCTCTGGATATATCCCAGTAACAAAGTTTATTAATCATTAGTTCATCAAATTTCAAAGTTTATCAATCATTAAAGGCTTCTTTATTCTCCCTGTGTCCTCAGATTACATTTAGATTTCAGGACAGAAACTCTCAAAGAGCAAGTGTCCAAATGGATTGAACTGGTCTTGGTCTGACGATGTTCAAATGTGGGAAATTACAGTCTTATGACTTTAAAATAGCAAAGCCAAAGGCCTCACGCAGACTGGAACGGCAGCAGACAGACGTCACCAAAACCAACACAAACACAGACAGAAAACAACACCACACGCTCACACTGATGACTGAAATCTGTATGGGCTTATTTTTGTACTTTATGTCGAGTGTAAAGTGGCATTTTGGGCGCAAAAGATGTCTAAAAAATAAAATGGAAAATAAAAAAATTAATATATTTTCTACAAAAATTGTTCATAATTCAACAGAATAAATGTTGTAAAACATACAAACACAGACAGAAAATAATCACAACAAGCTCGCGGTGATTTGATTTCTGACAGACTCAATTAAACTTGTTCAAAGTGACAGCTAAAATCAATATATGGCTATTTTTTTCTAATATAAAGTAAAAATTTGGGTCCAAAATAATGTTTTAACAAATACATATTTTTAAAATGTTTTCAAAACTTATTCCTAATACAAAAGAGGGGTAAAATTATTATATGGCTATTTTTGCACTTTGTGTCTGAAATAGTAGAAAAAAATGACAATTTTTAGACCAAAATATTGTTTTAATGTTTTTAGAAATCTACATTTTTCCTCCTAATTCAACAAAATAAATGTAAAACCTCCAGAGACAGAAAACAATCACAATAACTCATAATGATTTCATTTCTGACAGATTCAGTTAAAAAAATGTTATAATTTTGGTGCCAAAATAATGTTTTACAAAATAAAATACTATATATATACATATATATATATATATGAATGAAAAAAGTTGTGTTTTAGGGTTAAAATAACATTTTAACAAATAAAGTTGTAAAAAAAAATGTTTACAGAACTTACACCTAATTCAACAAATCATTAACATTTTATTTGGCTATTTTTGTTTATTTATTTATGTCAAATATAAAGTCCTATTTTGGTGCCAAAATAATGCTTTACAAAATAAAATGATATATATATACAAAATAAAATGATATATATAAAATAATAAATAAAACATTAAAATAAAAAAATAAAACATACATGAATGAAAAAAGTTGTGTTTTAGGGTTAAGATAACATTTTAATTAAAAAATTTGTAAAAATGAAAAAAAAAAAGTTTACAAAACTCCTAATTCAACAAATCATTAACATTTTATTTGGCTATTTTTGTTTATTTATTTATATATTTATGTCAAATATAAAGTGCTATTTTGGTGACAAAATAATGTTTTATAAAATAAAATAAAATACAAAAAATTTAATGTAATAAAAATGAAACATTAAAATAAATAAATAAATAAATACATGAATGAAAAAAAATGTGTTTTAGGTTTAAAATATCATTCTAACAAATAAACTTGTAAAAAAAAATGCTTACAGAATTTACTCCTAAATCATTAACATTTTATTTGGCTATTTTTGTTTATTTATTTATATAGTTATGTCAAATGTAAAGTGCTGTTTTGGGGTCAAATAATAAAATAAACAGAAAATGTAGATGAATTGTTGGTAATTGATCAGATGAGAGTGCATGGTTTACCTGCAGTGTTGCGTGTCTCTGTCTGAGCCTGCAGCGTTTGCAGTGAGATCTGTCCACATGCGTCTGAATGCTGTTGAATGTGAACGGCTCCGGCTGTGTTCTAATCCAGCAGAGAGGCGGAGCTTCACTTACAGTCGTCATGAGCACACTGACTGACACACAGAGCGACCCCACGGCGCTTGGACACTGATGCATACGCTCAATTGATTTTATTGTCACTTTCAATTGCCTACAATTTGTTCATCTGTACTGAGGAGACTGGAATGTCAATGCCATGCATATTTAATGGAGGAGTGATATTCAGAGAACACATGTAAATCCGACCTTATATACTAAAACTACACCAAATGTTCTGTTATGCAAGAACTCATGCAGTCTGACAAACACTGGGATGTTACAGAGAAAATATATCTCCACTATATCACATGCAAAACAACATTATTTGGAAGAGTGTTATTTTAGTATGACTTTTTTTGTTGTTGTTAATATTTTGAACTAGTTTTTATTTTTATATTTTCTGTTTTCACTTTAATTTCAGTTTTTTCTCTCGCATTTTGAGATTATCACAATTCTGTTTTATTTTTCTTTCTTGCAGTTTGCAATTTCTCTGAATTATGAGAACAAAAGTCAGAACTGTGGGATAAGAAGTTGCAATTACCTTTTTATTTTTTATTATGAGTCAGAAAATTTAAAAAATGACTTTTTCACAATTGCTCTTTAAAAATTACATGTTATAAACTCAATTCTGAGGAAAAAAGTACAAATTGCAAGATATAAATTGTGAGATAAATATGCTGAATTATGAGATATAAACTCAGAATTGTGAGACAAACTTGGAATTAAGAAATATAATATATGGGATTTAAAATTGTGAGTTATAAATTGATAATGAAATATAAACTCAGAATTGAGATTTATAAACTTACATTTATAAACTGTAAATTCAGAACTGAGATAAACTTAGAATTGTGAGATATAAATACAGAATTATTGCAAGTAAAAATGTAGACTTTTCTGTTTCTATCTCACAATTTTGAGAAAAAATGATCAGAATTGCAAAAACAAACAAAACAAAAAAAAAAGTCACAATTACCTTTTTTTTTTATCCTGACCTGTGCAGAAATGCACAACCTCAACTGAGAAATAAGAAATGTTGCTTTGGCAAGTAGCTGAAATAAAATATGTTTAGTTTTTTTATACTTTATTTCAATTATTTATTTTATTTTAAGTCGGTTTTAGTTTTAGATAAAAAAAAAAACGATAATAAACCTAAATTGTAAAACAAAACAGATTTTTATTTTATTTTATTTTATTTTATTTTATTTTATTTTATTTTATTTTAAATTTAATTTAATTTAATTTAATTTAATTTAATTTAATTTAATTTAATTTAATTTAATTTTTCTCCCCTGGAAGCAAATCTTTCTAGATGTGGAGAAACTTTAATTTTGCATGTAAAACTTCCACTAAATGGCCAGATAGTCTCAGTAAGAAGAGCTCGGAGTCTTTTAGCACATATAAGACTCATGAGGGAGTCCTGATCAACTCTCTCTGGGTCAGAATAAGGGAACTGGACAGCAGCCACTTCATGTCAGGAGCTTGCAGCTTTTAAAATAAGCATCCATGTGTGAAGAAACTCCTCAGAGACAGACGCCTGAGCAGATAAAAGCTCACCGATCTGATCGGGTCAAAACCAACGCTACCTGCTGCTCATTCACCCTTCATACAGTGCAGTTCAGTTCACACCCTAACAACAGATGAGGACTGACATGTGTCTGAAAGCAAATGAAGAAATGCTATAGCTCTTTAACAAGATCATTTGTTGCATTTCTAAAGAATAACACCCAACAACATCTTCACACCACTGTGTGTTCAGCAGGAATCAAGCGTAAACAATGCTGGTCAATATCAAGTGTCTCAACAACCAAATGATGCAAAATGATGCACTGAACCAGTTTTTGTTGTGTGTCACAGGAATACACGTTGAAAACTGATTGAAAATTAATATAAATAATAATTTATAATATATACAATATATAAGGGTCAAAGAAGTTAAGATGTCCGCATCAAAAGAAATTTATAAAAGTGATTTTATGTTCATAGAAAGCAGAAAGAGAATAAAATGTCAAAATTTGATTGAAATAATGTTACATCGTCAATCAGTGCAACATAATATTTAGGTAAAAATTCAAACAACATGCTCATTCTGACTTGTACATATTATTATATATATATAAAATAATAAAGGAGCATATTCATTTTTATTGTGTTTTAAATGAGTAAAAAATTCTTACTGACAAATGGGCAAAACCTAGGATAATGGCAAATGTTAAAAATGTAAAATTACAACTAATTAGTATTTGGGGTGAAATTAATTAGTCTTTTAATAAGTCATAAATTGATTTTTGTTGTAAACATGCCTGACGAGATTGTTACACTGAATGAGATTTTAGTGGGTGTCTTCTGTAAATCAGGGGAAAATGTATGATATTTATTTTTTGCTTGGAAAAACAAAAACAAAATTGCAGTTAAATTAAACAGAAAACTTTTTAAAAAATTTTGAGGAAAAACAACAACAATTTAAAGCAGTATTACACGAATTGTTTGTATGCTTAAACCCTTTTTCGTCTTTGACCCATAAATTTCTACAGTGACGTATCAGCCGTTTTTCCCTTGACAAAACATTATTTGTAATGCACATATAAACACTTTTTTGTTGTTGTTGTTAATTTTAGCCTCTTATATAGTATAGTTTACTGCATAAGTTGAGAGACAATTTTTTCCTTAAGAAAATTAAACTATCGGTATCGGCAGATATCTTTCTAAATAATCGGTATCAGCTGAGATATTTAGTATTGGTCCATCCCTGTTATATACAGTATATATTAACACAAAACAATGCAAAATCTGTTTATCAACATGATCTTTTAATAGTTATTATAAAAATACATTATAGCTACACTTTGGCCTAATTATATATTATTGATAGTCAATCAAATTTATGGCTGTTATTGAAGAAAATACTAAATGTAGTAACCCAGAAATTGTGTAAGTTTCTGGTCAGAATTGCAGCTCTGTTATACAACAGAAATCAATAAGAAGTTATTAGAAATATCTGAATCTTTGTGCATTTAGCTCAGAATGCCACTACACACAGAAGAGGAGTGACACCGGATTAAGCTATAGTGTGAACATGATTGAAATGCAAAAGAAAGAAAAGGCTTCTGACAGGATCAAACTTTAATAATGCATCAATGTATCTGCATGAAGGAGTCACTTAAAAAGCATGACAGGAGATGCCGATTAACATTTAAATATAAATATTAATATTAATCAGCTCGCTCTCCGCTGTCTGTGGATGATCCGAGAAAATGTCAGATTCTGTGTCAAGCGTTGAACACTTTTCATGAGTACCAGCACATTTCTCTCTCTCAATCTCTTCTAATGCAAGTTATTAAAAAAAACTGAAAAATTCGAAGGATGAAAGAAATTTCCCTTCACTCAGTGTAACCCGAAATCATTAGCCTGATCTAAAGGAAAGTTAAAACGGACTCAAAGACATCAAGGCATCATCACAGCAACAGATATCAAAAACATCACAGAAAAAACAAGTAAGTTAATCTCTCACCTTTATCCTGGTCAGTCTACTTCAGATCAGCTGATGGACTAAAACACATCCAGAGATCTGAGTTTGAGCCGCCGGGACCGGCGTGTGTCGTCGTCTTGAGCGCTGACTGATGCATGCCACTGTTTCCATCTGACCCCCTCTGATGACACGAACATATGACGCTAGTCTGAGAACAGAGCCGCTGGAGAAAGCCTGCACGATCTACAACTCATTTGCAAAGGCAACTGTTACTATTGTGGACAGTCAAATGCTTTTGCCATCCATAACATCCTAAAAACCCCATTGCAAACACTACAAACCACTTATACACCTCAGTAACCACCAGAGCTGGGTAGTAACTACACTGAATCTGGATTATGTAATCAGATTCCAAAAATGAAGTACTTTTGTGATTTTTTGTGAAGAGGAGATCTTTAAGTGAATGCTGCACCAAAAGACTCCTTATTTGGATTCATGATGTTTGTGTGGCATCTGAACAAAAGCTCTGAGTGATTGCATTGATTCTTTAGTCTACTGTACAGCTAAATATCCTAATAATCAGTCCTGGAGTTCTTGTCTATTCAATAGAGCCATGAACATCAAACTATAATGTGTTCATGATTATTATATATATATATTTTTTTTTTACTTTGAATTGATGAAAAGTGACAGTAAAGACATTTATGCCTTTAAAAATATTTCAAATAAATGTTGTTCTTTTGAACTTCCTATTCATCTGTGAATCCTGAAAAATAAAATGTATTATGGTTTCCACAATATTGTGCGGCACAACTGTTTTCAACATTGATAATAATCAGAAATGTTTCTTGAGCAGCAAATCATCATATTAGAATGATTTCTGAAGATCATGTGACACTGAAGACTGGAGTAATGATGCTGAAAATACAGCTGCCCATCACAGAAATAAATTACAGTTTAACAGAGATTCACATAGAAAACAGCTGTTTTAAATCATAATAATATTTCACAATTTTTACTTTATCTTTGATCAAATTTTTTAATTTATTTTTGATCAGATGAGTGTTGTTTTGATGACAAAGAATCTTACCTACCCCAAATCTTTAAATGCTAGTGTATAATGATTTTATTTTAGCATTTTGTGGAGCAAAAATGGTTTCAACTAAATATGTTCCCAATTTCGTCATTGTAGCTTCTGTGATTTAGGCTTAATTCAGTTTCTGCATAAAAATGGTCCTTGACCTTCTGATGTAAAACATGACCACATTTGTGAAAGCTCCAAAGAAACCTTTGAGTCGTGTAAAATACAGGCCGTTAGCAACCCTACACAGATGTTATTTGTATGAAGTCTTTTCCATACAGAGAAGCAGAGATGCAGCTTCTGTGAGGGAAAGAGAGGCAAAGTGAACACAGAAGATCAATCGATGAGGTCAGTAATGAACACAGCTTTAATTAACTTTACAAATCTGTCATTGACAGCCGCAGCAAAAGCCTTCGGGATCTCAAACACACAGCAGCATCACACACCACCCGATCTCCACCCCTAGACAGACATTTGTGTGCTTTTGTTGAATTAAACCATTAGCATTTAAAGTGCCATGAAATGTGAATGGGTGCCGTCAGAATGAGAGCTTATAAAAACATCACAATAATCCACAGCACTCCAGTCCATCAGTTAACATCTGGAGAAGACAAAAGCTGAAACAAATCCATGTTTTTAACTTTAAACTGTTGCTTCCTCGAGGTCAACCTGGTAGAACATCTTGGTAAAGACTGTTTATAAGCTGTGGACCATAATTTTGACAATATTCATAATTCAGTACTCATATACTGAGAGGCTCAGATCACTGAGGCATACGATTGATCAGTTTTAAAAAGAAATAAAATCTAAAGCACAATGAGAGATTTTCAAGGAATTTTGTAACAGTGTGACATTTTTTTTCAGCATGCTTCTGCTTTATTCAAGAACACAAGATTCTGTTTACATCATAATGGCTCTTAATGAAGTCTGTTAAAATAAACTTTTGTTCATTAAAATAAAGCTGAGATAAAATAAACTATAAGTACAGGATAAAAAAAAGACTGTTAAAAATCATTTTTGTCAATTAAATTAAAGCTACAATAAATATAACCATTCGATGAAAAACTAAAAGCATTAAAAACATTGTGCTTTAGTTTTTTATTTCTTTTTAAAACTGATCAAACGTATGCCTCAGTGATCTGAGCCTCTCAGTATATGAGATACAATACAATACAGTGCGGTTTTAGGAATTTTAGTGGTATAAAATTATTGTTTAAAATTATTGTTTAATAATTATTAATTATTTTACTAATTTTATACAAACACAAAATTTCTCATTTTCATCTAATATTTATATTTTACTTTATTTTAGCTTTTTTTAAATTAACAAAATGTATCGTGAATAGTTTTAGTTAGCATTATGAAGTCTTTCATCTAATTTTTTTATTTCAGCTTTATTTCAAATAACAGTAACACGTTTTTAATGTAATATTTATATTTATATTTTATTTCTGCTTTACTTAAATCAACAAAAATGATATTTAATGGATTCAGTTTTAGTTAACAATTAACAGGTTCTTCATCAATTTTGTTTTAGCTTTATTTCAATGAACAAAAATATTTGTAATAATTTTAGTCAACAACAACAAGTCTCTCATCTAATATTTATATTTTATTTTATTTCAGGCTCAGCCGTATTTATTTGATCAAAAATAGTAATGTTTCCAAACTTTTGACCTGTACTGTATATATATATATATATATATATATATATATATATATATATATATATATATATATATATATATATATATATATTATTATATTATTATTATTATTTATTATTTTTTTTTTTTTTTTTGAAGTTGTAAATAAAGATTATCGGAGTATGCTTTACAAGAAAATACTATTTCACTCTTAAGAATTTCATGTTTAATTCAATGTGTTACTTAATAAAGCTCAATAGAATTATTACAAAACAATAATAACAAAAAATGACAAAAGATGTTAAAAGTTAAACACAATAAACCAGCTGAATGCAAAGTGCCCCACATTTTGTTTTTGACCACTGAAAATGTGTACGATTTGAAGCCATATTGAGATTCCAGTTTCACTGGATTTGAACCACACAAGGCCAACATCCAAAAGGATATTAGGATATCTTTAACAATCCTCGAGTTACAAACATGCAAACTTAGGAAATACAACTTACAAAGGGCTTTTTCTCATTTGTGAACGGTCACCATAATGCAACACAGATGGTTAAAGTCAACAGATTTTTACTAACAGACCAATATCTGTGTGTAAAAATTACATTATGATGTTGCCATCTGTCTGTAGTCAGGTTTACCCCCCTGTAATTCGGCTCTGAATCTCTGATGAGCAGTATTTACCAGATGCAAAAGAAACTGCAATACCAATCATAGCCACTAGATGGAAATATTTGCAACATAATTGAATCAATGAACTGAAATAATAAAGCCCACATGCCTAGATGATCTAGTCGTATTTTAGTGTAACAGAAATACTGTTATAATTTTTACTAATATTTTGAATTATTTTTTTTTGTTAATTTTAGTGTTAGTCATTTAGTACATCAATATGCTTTAGTTTTATAAACTCAAACAAGTTTTCTTCTGACTGTCTCTAGCAAAATTTAAATTGATTTTTAAATCTCTCATAATTAATGATGCTTTAAAAATAAAAGATTATTCCCAGCAAAAACAAAAAACAAAAAAACAAAGCAGAGATCAGATTCCCAAAATGTTGTCTAACAACAAACTTTACGCTTTAACATCAAAGAACACACACACACACATAAAAATAAAAAAAATTGCAATAAAACCAATAAAAAAGAACACAGAAAAGTTATTATATTTGTATTATTATTATTATTATTATTATTATTATTATTATTATTATTATATCTATTTGTATAATAATATAAATATAGTAATATAATATTCTTAATAGAAAATATAACTGAACAATAAAATAGTATAAACAATATATAAATATAAAACAAATATTATGTATGAGCTGACTTTGATGTAATGGCAAATATATATATATATATATGCTTATATTATTATTATTAATAATACTCAGTAAAGTAGTTGTTATGTTTAAGAATTGTGTAGGATTAAGGATTTAGAATAAGCTCTTGCAGAATAAGGCATTAATATGTGGTTTTTAAGTAATAATAATAAAGCCAATATCCCAGAAATCTTCATGTTCTTAAGTAACTAGTTAATAGTGAGACACTAACATGTTACCAATATTCTTATTAACTCAACAAAGTATTTAAAGTGAGAAGGGTACATAAAATGCATGCATTTTAAGGTTAGACATTTTATTTTTTATTTTAAATCCTTTTTTGTATTATATTGTATAAAAATATTCTACAGTGTATACACAGTATTAAGTTCAATTACTGTACATAAGAAGTAACTGTAATTAAATTACAGAAAAAAATGAGTAATCCCTTACTTTACTTTTTCAAGGGAAAAGTAATTAAATGACAGTAACTAATGACTTAGTAATTAGTTACACCCATCACTGGTAGGCAGTACACTAGTTGATTCAAAGCGTGGTTCCTGTGAATCACAGGACCTATGCAGGGGGCAGAGGTCAGAGGTCACAGCATGCACATGACTCACCTTCATGTGCCCCGCTGAGGGCTTGACCCCGGGGCCACAGCCGTGTGTCAATCATCTCTGAACACTGCAGTCGCCTTAAACAACCCATAAACCACCAATCTACACTGTAAAAAATACATCCGTAAAACATCAGGAAAAATACTGGCAGCACATTACACACAACATTATCCATTAACTTTACAGACATTTCTGTTAACTCTAAAACACAATGCAATGAAGTGTAAAATTCAAAATACTAAAACACCTGTAAACAAAGAAATACGGAAAAACAACCAATCCAATCAAAAATTATGGCTATACTATCAGCTAATCATACTGTTTCTACAGTACATAAATAAATCACATTACATACTGATTTTCTTTATCCATGATATACAAAAGGAAATAAAATGTATCACGGTTACCACAAAAATATTGTTCAGCACAACTGTTTTCTACATTGATAATAATCAGAAATGTTTCATGAGCAGCAAATCATCATATTAGAATGATTTCTGAAGATCATGTGACACTGAAGACTGGAGTAATGATGCTGAAAATACAGCTGCGCATCACAGAAATAAATTACAGTTTAATAGATATTCACATAGAAATCCCTTATTTTGGATTGTAATAATATTTCATATTTTTACAGTATTTTTGATACAAATAAATGCAGCCCGGGTGAAGCAGAATAAAAGTTTTTTTCAAAAACATTAAAAATCTTCATTATTCCAGACTTTTGACTCCCAGTGTATATATGTCTGTAGCTGGGTAAGTTACACATCTAAGTTTACTACATTTGGGGTTTGAAATATAGTAATATAGTCAAATATAGTAATTGCGATGGTTGACTTAAACGCCTCTAACCACTAAAAAGGTAAAAAAAAGAAAAAAACTTTAAAGTACTAATATACACTCAGGTGTGAAAAAGGTACAAAAGTGTACCAGCCCTGCGACAGCTTTTGTACCTTTTTTTTCCTGAGAAAGTACAGGTTCTGTGTTTTGCAACTTTACTGTACTTACAAAAAGTGCTTGAGGGTTCATTTGTACCTCTAACAAAATAATGAAAGTTTCATTTTAAAATGATTAAAGTTAGGTAATGAAAGGATTGTTTTAAACACAAAGTGTTTACTGTACCTCTGTCCAGACTCATGGTAGACAATCAATTCTTCAACTATAATTATGACTCATTCATGTATAGTTCGGTCAGCAAAAGCCTGGTGGTCTGACTGACAGTCTGTTAAAGTGCCATAATGATCATTAGTTCTCTGTTTTCCTGAGTGATTCTATTGTTTTTCTATTGTTAACTACAGTAATGCAATAGAAATCACTCAGTCATGTGACGAACCATCTGTGTTTATCTTTTCTTGTATCTGAGCTAATGTTTTTCAGATGCAGCCAAAGCTTCATTAGAAATACATGTAACGATCCCAGTCCAAATTCCTATTTATCCTGAACTAATTACTGTAAAGTACTGGAGCAGAACAGAATGAAGGTTACAAGAGTTACTCAAAATATGCTTTAGGAAAAAAGAACAAAAACGCTGCTCGAGATAAACCTGATATTGAAGCCAAAGAAGAATCTATTTTAGGGATTAACTAAACTGCAAAATGAATGCAGATGTTCGTACATGCTGCAAAGAAGTGTGTGCCAGATTCATAATCATGTTTCAGTGCGTAAACGCAAACATAACAATGGAGAACATTCAAATATTATCTTATTAGGCTTTTACAAGAACCACACTGAGTTTGTTTCTTCATCAGATTTGTAGAAATGTAGCACTGCATCAGTGTCTCATCAATGGATGCTCTGCAGTGAATGGGTGCCGTCAGAATGAGAGTCCAAACAGCTGATAAAAACATCACAATAATCCACAAGTAATCCACAGCACTCCAGTCCATCAGTGAACATCTGGAGAAGACAAAAGATGAAACACATCCAGCATTAAGACATTTTTAACTTCAGATATCTGTCAGCGAATGCAGGGGTTTAGTGTTTTGTGAATATTTTTTATATTCATTTTATGTTAATTTAATGTAATTTCAAAAGGCTGTCGGAAGTCTTTTGTGTTTTGTGTAAATTATATTTTGTATTTATTCAGTACAGTAACTTCAAATACCTGCCTGTGATCCCAGGAGATTTGTGTCAAATAAATACATTTTATATTCATATAAATTAACTTCAGATACCTGTCAATGATCGCATGCAATTTTTGTCAATTTAATACATTTTATATTAATGTACTGTAACTTCAAATACCTGTCGGCCATCGCAGACAGTTTGTGCCAAACAAATACATTTTATAAACATATACTCTATGCTACAGAGTAATTTTTGTATAACTGAGATACTTATATTTTGAATTAGACTATTTTTTATATATATATTTTCTGCTTTCATATTAATTTTAAAGTCTTAATAATTTTGTTGTTTTGTCATTTTTATTTCATTTATTTTGGTTTGGTTTTTATATATCTGTATAGATTTTATTGCTTTTTGTTTCAGTTTTAATTAATTAAGTACATCAAGTTAAAATAAATGAAAAAGTTTTTTTTTTCATTTCAGTTAACATTTATTTCAAATGACGATTATAGTTTTAGCTTTAGTTAAATGTATGTGGCCAATGTGTACTAGAGAAAAACTAAGAATAAGAGTGATTAGATTAGATCAGATTTAAATCTAGAAATTAATAAAAAAAAAATAGCTAATCCTTATGAAGTCAATGATGTTTTTCCTCAGAGACACTGGGGACTTTAAGGCACAATTTTAACCAATTTAGAGAATGAAAAGTGCAATAAAAATACAACTGCTTTTAATCCACAATCAGTATCTAGTTAAATATGTATTGAAATAATTCGATTATAGGGAAGGCTCAGAATGTTTCTGGTGTAAGATCAGCTGTATGAAGTAAACAGAGCCCTCTAGTGTCCGTCAGACATCAGCTCTGCTGTTATTCTACAGATCTTCACAGCAGTAGAATTGGAGATGACAGTCTTAAATTACACACACAGCTCCACTATTTAAACTGTATGAATGACATATTTAGGATCCTGAACCTTTGTACTCTGAGCTCGGGGCGACTCGAACACATTCCAGCACTCTTACCCAAACATCAACCCTAGACGTGACCCACGCTGAACCCTGACATTCACATGAACCCAGAGGTCACGGGCAATGTTTCCATTTCATCAATACCTAACACACACACACACTCACACTCACTGACACACACACACACACACACACACACACTCACTCACACACACACCTGACACTCACACACACACACACACACTCACACACACACACACACACACACTCACACTCTCTCTCAAACTCACACACACTAACACACACACACACACACACACACACACACACACACACTCTCTCAAACTCAAACACACACACACACACACACACACACACACACACAAACACTCACACACACTCTCTCACATTCTCACACTCACACACACTCTCTCTCTCTCTCTCTCTCTCTCTCTCTCACACACACACTATATATATATGGCAGAGAACCTTTGGCTTACATTTTGGAAAGGTTCTCTTAAAATTATGAACAAATGTACCTCCAGTTCATTCAAAGTTAACAAGTTTTTTTTTTTTTTTTTTTTTTTTTTTCAAAATGTTCTGAAAATTTTAACACAGATATATTTTTTTTATACATCATGCTTCTGATTCTGACATCTGATTCATGGAATGCTTTTTATTTTTTCCCCCCGAAATGTTTTTGCTGGATATTCATTTAATGTTTCTTAACTGTTACTAATTGTTTCAGAGAACATTCCAATGATGTTTGCAAAATGATCAAAAAAAATAAAAAATAATAATAATAAAAAAAATGAACTGGACATTTTGAACGTTCAGACAACATTAAGAAAATAACAGTTTTCATAACTTAATGGAAACGTTGGCGAAATGTTTTCAGAACAAATTTTGTTTACTGGGTGCACTTGAATTCAACAGAAAGTCTGTAGATACATAAGTTTGTTCTGTTTACAGGTTTGATCCTTGATCCTTAAAATGTAAATACTATAATACCATTTTATAAAGTGTGATAAAAGTACCAGTCATTAGCTCTCTCCAAAAACCTAGCGAGCATCCTACATAGACAACATTTTAAGGCCAAAATTGTAGATAGATAGATAGATAGATATACATACAGTAGATACACATAGAAATAGATATAATTGCATACATTTCATATATATATATATATATATATATATATATTATATATATATATATATAAAACAAATACAAATATAAAACACAATATGTATGTGTGTGCGTGTAAGTGTGTGTGTGTGTGTGTAATAGTTATTATTTATGTCAATACACTGTATAAATTCAAACATTATTGATTGATTTTAAAAGAAAATAGAATTTAAGTCTTTCTATTGCACCATTTCACATTTAATTCAATGCATTACTTGCCATTTTGTGAAATTTATTAGCAATTTTTGGGTGAAAAAAGTTTCAAAGTAAAATAAAAAATACAAAAAAACATTTTTCAGTGTTTAATTAGTATACAAATATTTTACCCAGTGTTTGTGTGTGCTGTGTATGTGTTTTTATTTTTTTATTTTTAGTGATTGCTTGATTGATTGATGATTATCAAAATTTTATTTTAGAAACATGCTAACAGAAAACTCTAAGGTTTTGGAACAGACACAGACTAGTGACAGATTTCCTTCAACTGTTTCTCACTGCCATCACGTGGACACACAGAAATAACACACAAATGAGTGTGTGGAGGAACAGCATGTGTTGGTGGTCTGAAGTAATTCAGCACAGCTGTGAAAAACACCGAGGGGAGTGTGTGTGTGTACCTCAGATTAACACAGCTTGGCATCCCCACCTGGAAGCGGTGCTCTGCTTTGGCAACGGGACGCCTGGGTCTTGTTTACTTTCCCCTGTTAAACATATCAGCCTCTCTACTCAAGCCATCACTGAAACATCACTGAAACATTTCATGCATCGCTCCTCAGGTAAAAAAATGTTACACTTAACTTGGTGCACTTATATTTTAATTATACTTCACAATTGCATAATAAATGTGTTATTCTGGCATATTAATTCCTCTCTAAGATATGCTCAAGATGAATTTTAAGCTAACTGCAATATATTTTAACGTATTTAGCTGCGTTAAAATAGAACCAAGTACTTTTAGAGTACTTTTTGACATTTGATATAACAGTTTCAATAGCATATCAGCCAACTAATAGTGGCAAGAGCCACTATTAGTTTATCATAAAATTGTTTTCTGAGTATTCAAAATGGTATTTTAAATGTGCAAAAATCATTCAATAAAAAAAGAACATACACACATACTTACTGCTCTCTTCTTTGCTCCTCTCTCTGATTTCAATTTGTCATTTGTCTGATCTGAAAACAACTCATTTTAGTCAATATTTCACAAAGATATATATATATAGAGAGAGAGAGAGTCAAATAATGATTAGAGACCTTAGTCATGGCTTAGTTTCAGATGTCGACTCTCTTAAAAGCATCACTTTTACAGTGTAATCTTTGTACCGATCTATAATAAATATATTAGAAAACAAAGCAGTTAGGCTATCAAAGTTGAAAAAATATAAATGCATGATCATAATTTAGTGTTTTTCAAATTTTTCACAGATCATTTACTCCATTACAACAAAGCCAGATTTCTGAGGATACAGAAAAGAATACACAACTTCATGTATTGCAATTCTAAAAAGCATGTTAGTGTTGTACATGATGCAATGACAAATTAGGGATGCTTTAAATTGATAAAAAGTATATGACAGTAAAGACATTTATAATGTTACAAAATATTTATATTTCTAATAAATGCTGTTCTTTTGAACTTTCTAATTATCTGTGAATACTGAAAAATAAAATGTATCACAGTTTCCACAAAAATATTGTGCAGCACAACTGTTTTAAACCTTGATAATAATCAGAAATGTTTCTTGAGCAGCAAACCAGCATATTAGAATGATTTCTGAAGATCATGTGACACTGAAGACTGGAGTAATGATTGGTTTGATCACAGAAATAAATTACATTTTAACAGATAATTACATAGAAAACAGCCGTTTAAAATCGTAATAATATTTCACATTTTAACTGTATTTTTGATCACATACATGCAGCCCTAGTAAACATAAGAGACTCTTTTGAGAGCACGTGTTGCATGTGCTATTAGTTCAAGATAATTTTTCACCACATCAGACAGGCCACACAAACCGACAACTCTCTCCACACAAGTGTGACTAAATCAGAGGCCATTTGATAAGCTTTATCTTCACCTTTACAGCAAAACGATCCATCAGTATCATAAAGCATCTCTAACTACCTTCAAAATGCCTGAAATGATCATCATTTCTCTCAAATCTTTCATCTTCTCGCCCACGTACAGTACAATGGCGTTACGGAGCCGCGTGTAATCAGATGAGACACCAAAGCGCGGCCGAGCAAAGGCAGCACAGCTGGGACATGTGTCCCGATCCGGCCCTTCTACACCTTCTTGTGGTCTTTTTTTGTGTGTTTGGCCTCAGGCTGCGACGCTAAAGTCTCATCTGCTTTTGGAGACTGGGTTCTTTCTCTAGGAATAATGATACCTTTAAGCAAACTCCCTTTGTCAAGCGCAGGGATCCCATTTCTCTTTTGAAACCTCTTTCTTTTTGTTTCTATTCTCTGCTGTCTCTCCTGTGCCGCGGTAAAAGGCCGTGCCTTCAGTTGTTAAAGTGATGTGTAAAAAATGATTGAGGGCTTCACCGCCGTCCGTCAACGCTATATTCACCCGCAAGCGACGCTGACACCAATCCAGCACCTGAAAAACAGCCAGAAGACGGAAAAGAAAAAGAATAGAGGGTAAAATATGTTGAGATTCTTGCTGAGGTGGATAATTGACCCCCTGACTGACCCTTTGCTGCATGAAAAGCGACTTTCTTCTTCAGTGTTTTTGTATGGTTTTCCAGTACGGATATCTAAACATTTGTAAATCAAATCAAAATTTTACAAATGTGGTCAGAAAAATAATCTTGATTTGTCTTTGAATTAAGAATATTTTTCTGACCTCATCAGCTGATATTTTGATGATTTTTTTTTTTGGTCATATATATATATAAACATTTTATTTAAGTTTTAGTTATTTTAGTACGTCAAGTTAAACTAAATGAAAATGAGAAATATTGCCTTGGAAGCAAACTTAAACTTTAACTATATATTTCTAGTATACATTTTATTTCAGTTATTTAAAGCATTGAAAATGCTTTTTAATGATCTTAGTTTTAGTTTTGGTTATCTATTATAACCTTACTGTAAACATTATGATGAGTAAATCATGGCAACATATGTTTTTCCATTACTTTAACTTATCAAATTAATTTAACCCATTTCATTTAATTTCATTCTTGACTTCTAAGCTGAAATGACTTACAGTCAATTTATAGTACACTCTTAAAAATAAAGGTGCTTCACGATGCCATAGAAGATGCCTTTTTTGTCTAAACATCTGAAGATCCTTTCTGTTTCACAAAAGCTTCTTTGTAGTGAAAGAAGGTTCTTCAGATTATAAAAAGGTAAGAAAGAGATGCTTCTTTAAAGAACCTTTGACTGAATGCTTCTTTGTGGAACCAAAAATGGTTCTTCTATGGTATCGCTGTGAAGAAGCTTTTAAGCACCTTTATTTTTAAGAGTGTACTTAAAGGCAGCAACTGAAGCTAAATTGTAGACTGAAATAGGCTTGTTTTCTTTGCAAACATACTACAATAATCTTTGTTTCATTTAACTACAATATCATTTTCACAATGCATGAGTGAAGTCTACAGTTGTTCTTCGAAATGCATCTGAACGTGAAGACATCGCCGTAGACGAGTGTCTCTCCTGGAGTTTGAACAGCTGTCTGCAGACATTCACAGCAGCTGTGCGCTAAAACACATCTCTATCTGCATCAGATTTTGTTTGTGGACACACTTTAGACAGCAAGTGTTAGTAACATGATGAGAGTGCGTTTCAACGGCACGGACGATTCGTCCATCAGGACTGAATGGAGCGTCGGCTGTGACGCCAGAGCTGGACGGACAGGTGCGACGCACAGGTGCAAACACACACGTACATGTGACCTCTAACATGGGCCGGTTTACACTCCACTCAATAAATGCATTGAATGAGGTTTAAATCTGAGGTGCTCCCCTCACATTGGATTGTTTTTGGATGACAAGGGCTTTGTTCTGAAACCTATAGTGAACTGCCTTGACATAACTGAAACTCAACATTCTACATAAGCATCACACACACAAAATATAGTGTTAAAACAGTCAGTTTTGGATTATATTTACCTGTGCAGGGCATTCTAAGAAATAATCTGACATTTTTAATTCTGATCTGAGCCACTTTCATATGTGGAAATAAATCTTTGTGAAGTTACTTCAGTTCAGAGTTCATGTGACCTTGATGTTAGTCGGTCAAACCCATAACTGGTTTAAATGAGAGGCAAAATAACGTACATTAAAGGGGTCATATCCGATGCTAAAAAGAACATTTTGTGTATTTGGTATAATGCAATGTGTTTACGTGGTTTATGGTTAAAAAAACATGTTATTGTCCACATACCGTACATTATTGTTGCTCCTTTTATGTCTTGCCTTTCTGAAATGCATTGATTTTTACAAAGCTCATTGTTCTGAAAACCGCGGTGTGCTCTGATTGGCCAGCTATCCAGTGCATTGTGATTGGCCGAATGCCTCAAGCGTGTGACAGAAATGTTACACCCCTTAACATACTGTGATGCTGTGTGTCCCGGCGCGACGAGACAAAAACAATAAAACCTATTACAAATGAGGCATTTGTTGCATCTAATGGGGACATAATTACTGATAATAATGACTTATACTGTTTTTTTATGCATTGTGTTGTGTATCGCGCTGCGTAAACATAAAAACATGGGTTAGGGTTTGAATCAGTGGCACATTCTTTGAATATGAAAACGTACTTACAGACTGTGAGTCAGAAGCGCCAGACTGTCCTTGCAAAGATGGAACTGCCCCACTTTATAGAAACAACCTTTGTGTGTAGACTGCATTGTAGTCTTCTCTCCCAGGTTCAGGAAACAGTGCTCCGTAAAATGCGCTGCACATATCTGAATATTTGGTTTGAACTGTTCTGGAACAGTGTTGTAAATACAACTTACCCACTGATTTCTAGTCGTGTCCTCTTTTGGAAGAACAAACAAAGTAGTTTCGTTTTCACAACGAAACACAGCTTCTCCACAACACGGCGGCAGCAACAATACTATACAACAATAGCAAGAATAAAAGTTATGCAAATCTTCCCACATACTGAGGTAGACATGTGGGGCGTGTTTAAACGAGCCGTTTTAGGAGGGAGTGGACCAGTCCTTTGATAAAGAATATCTCTTTGGGTTTGAGACTTTAGTCTTTGCAACTTCATAGATCTTCTTCATGCACCAAGAACTTGCAACTCTCCAAAGAGAAAGGAAAAATTTAAATGGCATCATATGACCCTTTTAAGTCTTGTTTTCTGAGAAACTGTATCAAAATGAAGTACTTTTATGTCATGTGAGGTCAGAAAAAAATCATCTTTTCTTTTTGAGTAAAGTTTATTTTATTTTAATAGAAAATTATTTTTGCAGTACACTGTTGTGAAACAATGACAAGAGAAGTTAAAAAAACTTAAATCAAGATACTTTTACTTAAGGAGCAAAATAACTACGTTTTGTTTTCTGGAAAAAAAATATATATAAATTAATGCTTTATGCTTAAAAAAGAAACAAATATCTGTCAGTGGGGTCAGAAAAATTATTTAGTTTTTTCAGATCTTTTCTTTTCTTATTTTAAGCATAAAGCATCGATTTTCATAATTTTTAGCTGAAAACATATGAAAACACACACACATACACACACACACGCACAGTAAATGTCTCTTGATTTAAGAAGTAAATGTCTCTTGATTTAAGAATTTGTGCTGGAAAACAAGACAAAAATAAAATTAAGAAAATATAAAAAATTTTTGTAGTGCATTAATGCAAAATGGGACACAAACAGTGACAAGTGAAGATCAAATGTTACACTAATGCACTGATTTAATAGTAGAGGTTCAAAGGTCTTTGAATGTCATATAAAACACAATATATGATATTGCATGATATTATTAAATTTGTGAGTGTTTTATGCTTAGCACATTTGAAAGGTGAACAACCTCACAAAAAAAGCAGTCGTAGGACCTTACTGAAGCACGTCACACACATGGAGCTGTGAAGGAAGACGATCTGAATCAGACTGTTGAGTGAGGGGTTCTTCATCACATATCGAAACACTCAAAGCTTGATAAAGTTCACATGGGTGCCGGAGGACAGACACACGCGGCCTTCACCTCATGCGCTTCATGCATTCGGATTAGAAGAGGAATTTAGATTAAAGGGCACCTATTTTTTACAAGATGTAACATAAGTCTCAGGTGTCCCCATAGTCTGTGAATTTTTAGCTCAAAATACCCCACAGATAATTTATTATATAATTTTGAAAATGCCTATTTTGAGTGGAAGCAGAAACAGGCTGTTTTTGTACATGTCTCTTTAAATGCAAATGAGCTGCTGCTCCCCGCCCCCTTTTCCAGAATAGGGCTGTGCCTACAGTTTATGAAGGTAAAATCACGTTTATATTAGATCAGTTTATTAAGTGATAGCAATGTAATATACAGTAGCTATAGCTGTCTACGCTGTTAATATAAACCAAACAATAAAATAAAAGCAGAAAAACACTCACTGTTCTGGACTGAATAACGTCTATAGCTTTAATTAATTGACTTTTCTTACTTGAATGCTGCTTTTAAATGCTCTGGCATGAAGATAAACACATCAGATTGTGTGTTTGCGGCTCACTCAGGATGGGGTCTCTGCTAATACAGCTGTGTCCGTCATCAGTCGTGGGCGGGGCTTGTAAAACGTGACGTCACATTTTATTCTGTGAACGGCTTAAAAACAAACAAACAAAAAAAAGGAGTGGGTGGATTTTTATCATTATAGGGTGGTTGAGTACACATGGCCAACACACATATATGTACAAAAAACAAAAAAAAGTGAAAAAGTGAATTTTGAATAATAGGTGCCCTGGTGCTGTCTGTAATTTTATTTAACTGTTCTAAAGCATAAAAATACCTTAATGTGTTACCGGATATTTAGGAAAGATGCTCAGTTAACATAGTTGTTTCTCTTGTTCTGTGTCAGAATGTCTGTTTAGGTCTGCGTGTCTCCGCCCACTCACAGTTTACCCAATAGAATTTTGACACCCCGGGTTGCCAGTTGGTGGAAAAAACAGCTTATCGGTGCCATGGAAACCAGCAAACAAACTGAGTCAGAGATCGATGATTCTACCCAACCTTAAAAGCTTCGGCATCCATCTAAAAAGCTCTATGACTCTGGGAATATTAAAACGTGGCTAAATCAACACATCAACTTACTGTGTATGGCAGGGATAGGCAACTCCGGTCCTGGAGGGCCACTATCTTGCAGAGTTTAGCTTCAGCCCTCATAAAAACTCACCTGCCTGTATCTATATAGTAATCCCGAAAACACTGATTGCCTTGTTCAGGTGTGTTTAATTAGGGTTGGAGCTAAACTCTGCAGGACAGTGGCCCTCCAGGACCGAATTTGCCTATCCCAGGTGTATGGGCTTGTCACCTTCCACCATCATTCCTCTTGTGTGTCCTAAATCTGGCAACCCACGTGAGCGTCGAGTCTCAGGAAGAAGGGATGGGAGAAACATTTGTATTTTGGACTGCACTATCCATTTCAACCTCTAGCTGTCAATATTACATACTGCACCTTTAAATACTGGAGGGGCGACACAGGAACCGTCTCTTGGACAATCATAAAAACCACAATGCTGCCCTGTTTTTAAACTCTATCACTGCTTATGCTACAAACTCAGGTTACTGTAGAAACGAGTATCTGTTTGATATGCTATCAAGAAACTGATTTCCTGAACTCCAGCAGATGAACTGCAGTAACCAACTATAACCGTTCAACAAAGACACACCTCAGCTGATATCATTAAACACATTAGACAAATTCATTAGTCAATATTGTCCTTCATGAAAAACATTCTAAAATGTATGAATAAATGAGTAAATAGAGTTTAAGTCAATCATCACTTGTACTAGTGCTCATAGTGTTAGTGAAGATGAAAGTGGAGCGTTTGTGCTCCTGAAATTTTTTTTCTTTCTTTTTGGTTTTTCATATAAAAAAGAAGAACACACCTAGCAAGCACCCAGGTCACCCTAGCAACTGCATAGCAACGCCCTGGAGAGGACACAGAACACCATAGTCACCACATAGCAACGCCCTGGAAGCCACACAGAACACCCTAGCAACTGCATACCAATGCCCAAACACTATAGCATCCAGAAAGAATACCCTAACAACCACCTAGCCACACCCCAGCAATGATACAGAAAACCCTAGCAACCACATAGAAAACCCTAGCAACTGCATGGCAATGCCCTAGCAGCCACACAGAACACCCTTGCAACCACATACAAATGCCCAAACACTCTAGCATCCACACAGAACACCCTAGAAACTGCATACTAACACCCTGGCAACGGAACAGAACACCATAGCAACCACACAGAACATCACAGCAACTGCATAGCAACCACCTAACAACTACCAAGAGCACCCTAGACAACAACGTATAGCAATGCCCTGGCAACCACATAGAATACTGTAGCAACTGTGTATCAACGCCCTGGCAACCTCATAGAACACCCTATCAATGCCCTGGCAACCACAAAGAACACCATACCAACCGCCAGCTAACAACCACCTAGCAACATACAAAAAAGCTCTCACTTATGAAAATCAAAAGCAGAAACCCAGCATTACAGCAGCAAATGTTACACAGTTCAGCATTTGTAAAAACAGCACAGAATGTAAAAATCGAGTGTAAAATACAGGTTGCACATGCTGTGTCTGTTCTTAAACTAATGGTTGTGAAATTGTGTGTCCAAATATTTACTCAAACACAAGTCTAAGAGGATTACGAGTCCATTTCTCCAGCTCAAAGTCGAGCTACAGGCCTGGCAGCGCTCCACATCAGATGGGACTTTAAATAGCGGCTGTGGATCAATCACACCGTCTGTAAGAGAGCTGGAACACGGCCAACCTGGAAACAGCTTTATTCTTCACTTCCTCCGACCTTGGCATGGAAATTACATTTTTATATTCTAACAACACTCGATGTCAAGGCCAGAGCTGCAGACAGGGCTCCGCTATTGCTCATTTAGAGATAATTATCAACGTGATCGACAGTAGAAGTTTGTTTTTGCTGCTTTGTGATTATCATCATGTTATAGGCTTTGATTGTTATCACATGAGGGTTCAAGGACTGATTGTGTCATCCGAGATGTCAGATAGTGACGTGTCCCACTCTGAAATACAGCTATAAAAACACAACACTCTAGCAACTGGCAACAGTACAGAACTCTTTAGAAACCACATAGCAATGCCCTGGTAACCCCATAGAACACCTTAGCAACCGCATAACAACTCCCTTGCAACCACATTGAACACCTTAGTAACCGCATAGCAACACCCTGGCAACCAAAAAGATGACTTAGCAACCACATAGCAACACTCTTGTGGCCTTGAAATACTGCAATAAAAACAGAAGCTTCAGTAATATGAGAGATATGATGCAATCAAACATTCCTTTCCACCAGAAAACACAAACACCGTAATCATTAACCTCTTACCCAGCCAAAATGATCTGAGAGTAGAACACATGCGGTTCATATTGAGCCTAATTGCACTGCTACTTTTAGATTATGCAGTCTTAATTATTAGTAATGGCCATTCATTGTGTTAAGGAGCTAGAATAACAGTAAGGTAACGGATAGCTTCCAGAACACGAGTAGGCGAGCCAAGCACCACAAAGAGCGACTGACGGCTTTATTAGGATCTGTGGCCAGTGCTGCTTTGATGCTGCTGCTGATTTATAGGCTGGGTGGAGGTCATCGCTTCAGCTTCACCACACCTTTACACCTTGTGTCACTGATACTGTACTCCATTATGACGGCGACGCTATATACACATGCTGTAGATAATGCTGTACAGCCTGACCTGAAGAGCTGTGAGTGATGTTCACAAGACCTCAGACTCAAGATAAACAATGCATTCTGACTGCAAAACTAAGTGCCTATGTTTTGTGGTTGCTTGGGTGCTCTACTGGAGTGGTTGCAATATAGTTGCCAGGGTGTTGCTATGCAGTTGCTAGAAAGTTGTTAGGATGATCTGCGTGTTTTCCAGGGCATTGTGATACAGTTGTTAGGGTGTTCTACTGTAGATTCTTGTTATCAGTTGCTAGGGTGTTCTATATGGGGTTGCCAGGATGTTGCTATGCAGTTGCTCTTAAGTTGTTCTGTGTGTTTTCCAGGGCATTGCTATGCAGTTGCTAGGATGTCCTAGGTGGTTGCTAGGGTGTCTTTTATTAAATGCAACTTACACCAATTTCAGATTTATCCAAGTTGCTTTGGATAAAAAGATCTTCTAAATCAGTGGTCTCAAACTCAATTCCTAGAGGTCCACAGCTCTACAGAGTTTAGCTCCAACCAGCTCCAAAGCATTGTTACACAGGTGCATCTCAACAAATTAGAATATTGTGAAATAGTTTTTTTTTTTTTTTGTAACATTTCAAAAAGTGAAACTTTCATATATACTAGATTCATTACATGTAACGTAAAATATTTCAAAAGTTTTTTTTTTGTTGATGATTATAGCTTACAGCTCATGAAAGTCAAAAATCCAGTATCTCAAAACATTTGAATATTTCCTAAGATCAATCAAAAAAAAAAAAAAAAAAAAAAAAAAAAAAGATTTGCAAAACAGAAAAGTTGTACTCAATACTTGGTCGGGGTTCCTTCAGCACAAACTCCAGCATCAGTGAGGTGTGGCATGGAAGCGATCAGTCTGTGGCTCTGCTAAGGCACTATTGAGCCTTCAGCTCAGATTGACTGTTTCTAATCTTTCTCTTGAAAATATCCCATAGATTCCATATGAGGTTCAGGTCAGGCATGTTGGCTGGCCAATCAAGCACAGTAAGATCAAACTTGGACGTGGTTTTGGCACGGTGGGCAGGTGCTAAGTCCTGCTGGAAAAAGAAATCAGCATCTCCATAAAGCTTGTTAGCAGATGAGATGGAAGCATAAAGTGCTCCAAAATCTCCTGGTAGACGGCTGCATTGACTTTGGACTTGATAAAACACAATGGACCAGCAGACGTCACGGCTCCCAAATCATCACTGACTTCAGAAATTTCACACTGGACTCAAGCATCTTAGATTCTGTGCCTTTCCAGTCTTCCTCCAAACTCCAGACCTTGATTTCCAAATGAAATGCAAAATTTACCTGTATCTGAAAAGAAGACTTTGCAGCACTGAGCAACAATCCAGTTCTTTTTCTCCTTAGCCCAGGTAAGATGCTTCTGACATTGTATCTGTTTCAGAAGTGGCTTGGTAGCCCTTTTCCTGAAGACGTCTGAGCGTGTGACTCTTGATGCACTGACTCCAGCTTCAGTCCAGTCCTCGTGAAGCTCTCCTAACTTTTTGAATTGGCTTTGCTTGACAGTATTCTCAAGCTTGCGGTCATCTCTGCTGCTTGTGCACCTTTTCCTACCCAATTTCTTCCTTCCAGTCAACTTTGCATTTAATATGCTTTGATACAGCACTCTGTGAACAGCCAGACCTTTCAGTAATGACCTTCTGTGATTACCCTCTTTGTGGAGGGTGTCAATGATTGTCTTCTGGACCATTGCCAAGTCAGCGGTCTTTCCCATTATTTTGGTTTCAGAATACAAAAGATACCCGGAATTAATACTGTAGGGATGGTCATTTGATGAAACTCAAATATAAATATTCTAGTATTTTGAGATACTGCATTTTTGACTTCATTAGCTGTAAGCTCTAATCATCAAAATTAAACAAAAAATATTTTGAAATGTTGTACTTTACATAGAATGAATGTAGAATATATGAACATTTTTCACGATATTCTGATTTTTTGAGATGCACCTGTACGGTTACTAGGATTTCCTAGGTGGTTGCTAGGGTGTTCTGTATGGTTTCAGGGCATTGTTATAAAGTTACTAGAGTAACCTTTAAGTTACTTTTAGGCAGTTGCTATACAGTTGCTAGTGTGTCTTTTATCCAAAGCGACACACTCATCTGTAAGTCGCTGAATAAGTGAATAAATGTAAATGTGTTCTGGGTGGTTGCTAGGTGTTCAATATGGTTTTCAGAGCCTGTTATACAGCAGCTAGGGTGTTGTAGTTTACTGCCATACAGTTGTTATGATTTATTGGTTGATTCCACGGCATCAATATACAATTGCTAGTTGCTCTAGGTCATTGCTAGGAAGTTGCTAGGGTGTTCTAGGTGGTTGCTAGGGTGTCTTTTATTAAATGCAACTTACACCAATTTCAGATTTATCCAAGTTGCTTTGGATAAAAAGATCTTCTAAATCAGTGGTCTCAAACTCAATTCCTAGAGGTCCACAGCTCTACAGAGTTTAGCTCCAACCAGCTCCAACTCACACCTATTTGGAAGTTTCTAGCACTCCTAAGACCTTGATTAGCTGGATCAGGTGTGTTTGATTAGGGTTGGAGCAAAACTGTGCAGAGCTGTGGCCCTCCAGGTATTGAGTTTTAAACCAATGTTCTAAATGAATAAATATAAATGTATTCTGGGTGGCTGCTAAGAAGTCGCTAGGGTGTTCGGTATGGGTTCCAGGACGTTGGTTATAGATGGCTGATGTGCAGCTTCTATGGTTTCTTTTATCCAGAGGAAATTGCACTCATTTGTAAGTCGGTTTGGATAAAAGTGTCTGCTAAATGAATAAGTGTATTAAGGGTGGTTGTTATTTAGTTGCTAAGGGTGTCTTTTATCCAAAGCCACTTTGTAATTTGCTCTAATATCAGACTAATATGGCGTCACATTAAAGGGATCGTTTACCTAAATTTTTTTATCATTAATTACCCTCACGTTGTTCAATACCCATATAGATTTCTTTCTTTGGTTGAAAAAACACAAAAGTCAATGGCTACCAGAGTGTTATTGGTGGTTGCTTTTGTGTTCAACAGGAGATAGAAACTCATACAGGTCTGGACCTGGATAAATGATGTCAGAAATTTCATTTTCTGTTAACCATCCCTTTAAGGCATGTGGCCTGAAGAAATGGAGGGATGAACATAGAACCTGTCTCCCTCAATCCTTGCTCTGCCACTGTGTCATATTTTGGATCTCTAGAAGCATCGGTGACCTTGAGAAGCCTCGCCTTGGCCCCATGATTTCTGAGAGGATCTCACAGCCAAACATGATCCGCTGGTGTCCAGCAGACCAGCTGCTGTGGCTCCCGAGAGCCACATAATATCCTGTGGATATAGAATGACACGGATCCAGCGTGTGGCTTAACTCTGGCTGCTTTGATCCTTCTGCTGCAGGTGCTGCCAACTCCACACGCTCTACGCTTGTGTCGCTGCAACCTGCGGCCGTTGCCAGATTAGCTTGGGACCTGGAGGAATAGGAGGCCGAAACCAGATCGGGCTTAGATCAATTCCTGGCTTCATCAGTGCTAAACATCCCCGGCACTTCCTCCTCCAATTAGGGCAACCTTGTTACATGTAAGTCAAGACTAAGTCCGTGTACTCCATGCATTTAGCGTGCCAGTGGGCCGTGCTCAATGCTAGAGGTTAGCATCAAAATAGCACTCAGGAAATATGAACAGTGCATGAGAAACCAAGCACGATGAGAAAATCAACATCAGGCTGGAAGTTGAGTTCAGAATTTTGGCTGCACATGGCAAACAATTACCAATATTGTACTAGTTTCAACAAAAAAACAGACATCAGAAGACTACAACGGACAGTCAGGACTGCTGAGAGGATTATTGGTGCCCCTCTACCCAACCTCCAAGATCTTTGCGTCTCCAGAGTGAGGAAAAGGGCAAAGATAATCACTCTGGACCCCTCACACCCAGCACACTCTCTCTTTGAACTGTTGCTCTCTGGCCGGCGCTACAGAGCACTGAGCACCAAAGCAGCCAGACACAAGAACAGATTTTTCCCCCAAGGCCACATCCCACCTGAACAACACATAACAGTATTGTACATCTGTAAATAACTCATCAAACCTTCATCTGTAAATAGCACATATGCACATTTTCTTTTTTTCTATATTTTTATTACTATTGTTATTTATACCTATTGTCTATTCTCTTTATTATTAGTGTTTTTAACCTTAATTATATGTATGTCTCCACTATGTTTGTACTTTCTGTACTGGAAGCTCCTGACACCAAGATGAATTCCTTGTGTGTGCAAACACTCTTGGCAATAAGCACTTTCTGATTCTGATTCAGAACAACAAACTTGTGTGAAATTTGTAATTCTTTGCCACGTACAACCCAAGACTGTCAACTCTAGAATTTCAGTTTCAGACTCAGGATTAAACTGTGTCACCTTCATTGCCAAGTGAACATAAACAAATGCAATGCAAAAAAATAGATGTAGATATTATAAATTATATTATAAAATCAAACCATTTATATTATTGTAAAAAAAAATATATATATATATATAGTTGTATATATATATATATACATATATACATATATATATATATATACATATATATATATATATATATATATATATATATATATATAGTCCCATCCATGTGTAATGTAGTAATCTGGAATGTCAGCAGATCTTGGTGAGCACCAGTCCTCCTCTTGAGCGATCAACACGCCCCTGCGGGAGCTGTCATGAGCAGCAGCTGGTGCAGCTCAAAGCTCACAGGTACCATAACAAAGCGCTGGCATGTTATGAGTTCACGTCTGCTGGAGTCACAAAGGGTTGCAAACACAATCAGGCCTAACCGCAGAGAATGGCTAGCCATGCTGACGTGCTGTCCGGGGCTTATGCAGACGGTGCAGGGCCTGCGAACCAGCACATAGTCGACCGCAGCACGTCTGCCTTGTGCAAACCCACCATCAGGAATAAAACGCTTGGGAGCTGCTCCCTCGAATTCCCTGCATTATTCCCAGATTGGTTATGCAGGCCACCGGACATCAGGACTCCTGTTAACATTCAGGGTCCTGGTGAACCACCAACACTGATCTACTGCATCAGTTAGCAGCAGAACTTCACTAGAGCCGCCAACAAGCAAAACAAGACGCTGAGATCACATCTCTAATGAGGCAGAGGAGCTTTCTCCATGATGCATTCAAGTCAAAACAAGCTGTAAGAAAGCACAAATGAGATCTCTAATATATTAACAATGCAATTAAATGGAGATAAAGAACAAATCTCCTACTTCTGATATGTTCTTCCTGAGAACAAGAGCTTCAGAAGAGATTCAGAAGATACCAATGATTGCAATAAAAAAACACACAAAAACACAAAACTTGAGTTACTTGCAAATAAATAAATAAATGTAGTCAAGTCATTTGTAAAAAAGTAAAAATAAAAAAGATCAAGTAATTTGCAAAAGAAAAAAAAATCAGAAAGGTCAAGTCATAAAAGAAAATGTACAAAGATCAAGTCATTTGCAAAAATAATAATAATAATAATCACAATTCATATTACCTGTAAAAATCAAAATTCAAAAATGTTAAGTTATTTGCAAAAATAAATAAATAAATAAATCCCTGGAAAGGGGTCAAATTATTTGCAAAAACATTAAATCAGAAAGAACAAGTTATACTGCAAATTATTTGCAAAACTGTCAAAAATATCAAGTTTAAAGAGCTTTGATTTCAAGTCAAAACAACCAGTAAGAAAGGAAAGAAATCATAAACAAGATCAAATGAAGACAAAGTGCAAGTGCTTCTAAGATATTTCTCCTGATAATAAAAGTTTTAGAAGGGATTCAGAAGATACCAAAGTCTATGATCAAAAGTCAGAAATCTCAAACATTTCCCATCAAATGATCCGAGCTGCTCTACATTCGTTTTACAGCTTTTAACTCTTACTGTATGACAACTATTGACTAATTTGTGTCTATTTTTATTTCAGGAATTCCAAGAAACATCTGAGACAAAGTTGATACTTCAACGACTCATAACTCATTAAATCTCCTGATCAATGAAAGAGCAGAGCAATAACATTTTCTTCTGGTTAACAATATTGACTCGATTTCACCTGAACCGCTCCATTCCAGAAGAGACACTCTTTCATCATCAGCTGACAGGCCTTTCATTGGCTTGGCTTTTGGACTTCTGCGGTAAAAATAGAAAGGCAAGCTGTCATTAATTCGACACACAACCCTGAATACCGTCCTTCTATGGCGATGAAAGTCCAAACATATCTTTGCTCTTAAACTTTATGCATTTCTTATCTGCATTTATCAGCTGAAGCAGCACACCCAGAGTATCTAACACAGGCAGATCCATGACAGCACGGCCATTGACTTGCCATCTGCTTGATGATAGTAACACGGATGATGACATAATTTCCACCTGCACAGGTAACACAGGTGGGCCAGTATCCTGCGAAGAGAGCGGTAAAAGTGCAATGGAAAAAGAAGCATGTCAACTAAACTATAAACACATACAAGATACTGTAACAGCAATTATCTAGTCAACAAAACGTGTTTACATGCAGTATCTACACGCTAAACCCAACCGTTTAATGAAATAAAATTAAGTAGAGGACAAATCACTGTGTCCAAATGTGACCTGTCCTAGATTATTTAATAGCCTCATCTACAAATCATGCAAGATGTGTTTTATAATCGATATTACTAGCACTTATAATTTTAGTGATAACCTCTAAAACTAAGTACTAAGTACAATGAAAAACATTTGGTGTATTATTTACACTGAAACAACTTTCACTCAGAAATTTAAATAATTACACAGAAAAAGCAAGTAACACATTGGATTTGATTGATTATATTAAGAACTGCAAAAAAGAAAAAGTTTTCTAAACTGTTATGTTTCAAAGTGTAAATAAGACATTATCTAATAAAACACTCACTAGTTTGCAGACATTTCCAAAAGATAAATCTGAACACTGGATAAAACCAGGTTTAAAATTCTTGTTCTATTTTGTTGACACATTAGATTTAAAGGTTTTTATAGAAGGGATTTTGGATTTATCTTTTTATCACTCCATAAATCAGAAAATACTATTAATAGTCAGGAAAGAATACATTTTCGCCATGCTTTTAGGAAAAACAGTTCTATAAACCAAGCAAATGATTTATGAACAAACCCCTCTGTAAAATCTTTCAGAATACAGACAGGAGTAAAATTGTAAATTTTGGTGTATGTAAGTGCAGCTGAAGTAGAAAAACAAACTCATTTAGAGAAAACGGCCTTTATTGTATTTAAATGTACAGACGCAATTAGATAAAGTGCACTAATGAAATCAAGTGAATAATATATGAACAAACCACTCAGTAAAAGCCTTCAGAAAATAGAAAGGAATAAAATTGTAAATTTTGGTGTATGTAAGTGCTGCTGAATTAAAAAAACAAAGAGAAAACATCCTTTAAAGATAAGTATTGTAACTGAATCTACAGATGTAATTAGATAAAGTGCTAAAATAAACACTTTAAAGTCTGAAACAACATGTTATGAAAAGCCAAATATTCCCAAATCACAAAATTGAAAAAATATTTTATCTTAAATGTGAAATTTTGAAAACTGAAATAGTATGTCCTTTTAAAATGTACTCCATTCATTGTGTTTTATTTACAGCTTAGAAATATAATTTTTTATAATGCATTAAACTTATAATAGCATGTATCTCATCCCACACCATTTGTCATCAAAATCACATTTTGCATCAGCTGCATAAATACATTAACATTAAGACATTTAGCAGACGCTTTTATCCAAAGCAAATGAGGACAATAAAAGCAATCAAAATCAACAAAAGATGCTATAACAACATCTCTTAGTTAGCTTAATGAAGTACATGTAGCAAGGCTTTTTATCATATGAAGATATGAAAAGCCATGTTTCTGAATGACAGAACCTAGTGATGCCATGTCGACAGAGAAGAGAAGTGGTCCGAAAACAGAGCCCTGAGGCACCCCAGTAGTTAGATGTTGTGACTTGGACACCTCACCTCTTCAAGATACCTTGAAGGACCTATTTGAGATATAAGACTCAAAAACCTGATATAAAATAAAGTATAGAAAATTTTAAAATCTGCTGTGTATTTTTATTTCTAACCCATTAATGCACATTTTTATGGTTAGATGCATTTTATTATATGCCATTATTGTGTTGCGGCCAACTATTTGTGACCACCAATATCACACGTGTCCAAGCATTTGCAAACAGTTATGACTTGATACCACATCAGCAGAAGCAGACGAAATGCCACCAGGTTAGAAAACACATCTAAAGATCACATGATTTACAATAATTCAGAAAGTATTGTTTGATTCAAATGTTATTCAAAAGACTTGCAATTATGCATGTAAACACATCTCATGCGAGTCGTTACTGGGTCATCATCGTTGTGTACTTTGGTACCTCACCAACACGGCAGATGTTATCGTTGGTGTTCTGCAATAACATTTATTTTATCTAATTGTTTTCTGTGTTGAGTTGTGGTGAGCGCAGCTTTTCTCAATCAGAGAAACACCCATCTCAAGCAGTGGCAGTCTGATCTTTGTTCCCTGCACCCTTATGACTGTAATTCCATTATCCAGAGCATTTCATCCAGTCAGTGATCTCTGATTACTCAAGCATGTTTGCCAAACCGTCATTAATGTGTTTGACATTCAACTGCTAAACTGCAACTCGGTTTCAAATCCAAGTGAGCTGCTTCACCGTCTACATGGGCACCTGAAATAGTGAGTGATTTTGATCATCTGATAAGCGTAAAAAATACACAGCACACAAAAATGGCAGGCAAAATATGACATTTCTAATCATGTTGCAACTATGATGTATTAAAACGCTGCCTTAATAAGCAGCAAATGCTGAACTGATGTTTGTTTGGATTTTTATGCCATGCCAGCTTGTTTAGCTACTTTCATGATTTTAAAAACTATACTTGAGTTATTACATTTTTAAATAGAAACTAATTTAAAAAAACAATACAAATAAATAAATAAATAAATAAATAAATAAATAAAAATAATAATAATAATGCAACCAAACTGATGATGCACTTGAATAGATTATTTTAATATATTATTGATATACTACTAAAGTTTTTATTAATATTGTGAATTAGATTTTACTTTTATCATGTTTATTTAATTTTATTTGAAGCTTTAGTAATTTTTAATACATCTATATAGTTTTTATTAATTGTATTTATTTTGTATTATTTTTATTACTTTATTAACAAAATTAAAAAAGTATTTCTGATTTTATTTTATTTCAGTTGTTTGTTTTATTTATTAATATTTATTTCAATTTGGCCACTTTATTAGATACACCTAGTCAATGGGAAGTCGTGGCCTAATGGTTAGAGAGTTTAACTCCTAACCCTAAGGTTGTGGGTTCGAGTCTCGGGCCGGCAATACCACGACTGAGGTGCCCTTGAACAAGGCACTGAACCCCCAACTGCTCCCCGGGCGCCGCAGCATAAATGGATGCCCACTGCTCCGGGTGTGTGTTCACAGTGTGTGTGTGTTCAGTGCTGTGTGTGTGCACTTTGGATGGGTTTAATGCAAAGCATGAATTCTGAGTATGGGTCACCATACTTGGCTGTATGTCACGTCACTTTCACTTTTTTCACTTTCAATTGCTTGGTAACACAAATTGCTAATCAGCCTATCACATGGCAGCAACTCAATGCATTTAGGCATCTAGATGTGGTAAAGATGACTTACTGAAGTTCAAACTGAGCATCAGAATGGGGAAGAAAGGGGATTTAAGTGACTTTGAACGTGGAATGGTTGTTGGTCAGACGTGCTGGTCTGAGTATTTCAAAAACTGCTGATCTGCTGGGATTTTCAGTCACAACCATCTCTAGGGTTTACAGAGAATGGTTAGAAAAAGAGAAAAAATCCAGTGAGCGGCAGTTGTGTGGACGAAAATGTCTTGTTGATATCAGAGGTCAGAGGAGAGTGGGCAGACTGGTTGGAGATGATAGAAAGGCAAAAGTAACTCAAATAACCACTCGTTACACCTAAGGTATGCAGAATACCCTCTAGGAACACACAACACGTCGAACCCTGAAACAGAAGGCTACAGCAGCAGAAGACCACACCGGGTGACGCTCCTGTCTGCTAAGAACAGGAAACGGAGGCTACAGTTCACACAGGCTCACCAGAACTGGACAACAGAAGATTGGAAAAACGTTGCCTCGTCTGATGAGTCTGGATTTCTGCTGCAACATTCAGATGGTAGAGTCAGAATTTGGCGTAAAGAACATGAAAGCATGGATCCATCCTGCCTTGTCTCAATGGTTCAGGCTGCTGTTGGTGGTGTAATGGTGTGGGGGATATTTTCTTGGCACACTTTGGGCCCCTTAGTATCAACTGAGCATTGTTCAAACGCCACAGTCTACCTGAGTATTGTTGCTGACCATGTCCCTCCCTTTATGTCTACAGTGTACCCATCCTCTGATGGCTACTTCCAGCAGGATAATGCACCATGTCACAAAGCTCAAATCATCTCACACTAGTTTCTTGAACATGACAATGACTTCTTTACTCAAATGGTCTCCACAGTCACCAGATCTCAATCCAATAGAGCAGCTTTGGGATGTGCTGGAACGGGAGATTCACATCATGGATGTGCAGCCGACAAATCTGCAGCAACTGCGTGATGCTATCATGTCAATATGGACCAAAATCTCTGAGGAAAGTTTCCAACACCTTGTTGAATCTAACAAAAAAGTCTTATTTATGGATTTAATTTTAGTTAACTAAAATAACCCTGACATGAACTCACAAAGCACTTTTTTCTTCATCCTAATCTAGTAGACTAGCTGTTTGCACCTCCAAGTGTCAAAATCACAGTCAATACAAGCAAAAAAAAGTGAGTGTTAAAGCTGCGATGTGAAGGACAGACTCGCAGAGTGAGAAAATAGATCAATGAAGCTCCTAAAGCAGGAGCACTGGGCTTACAGCCAATTATGACAAAATTACTTAAATATAACCACACTCACATATCTAAATGCAGGAGCAGGAGATCGGACTTCACTACGGAACGACGGGATCACAATGTCACAGCTAGAGAACACCGGATACTCACTGTACTTCACGAGCCGAGGCTCCACAGCATCTGCTTGCTGTCCTGCAAATATTAGCACACATTTCAATAGACAAATATGGTGTCTATTTAGACAGTTTAAGCATATAATAGTTTCCTAGCATATTCTGAGGGCTTAAACCATTTGCAATAGTTCAAATGTTTGTGACTATGAACTACTTTGATCGGCATCCTAAAGCAAAACAGAGGTTTTATTCGTTACAATGAAAAGTGTTCAGAAAGCGCATGAGGACAAACTGGCTGATGGGAAGAGCATAAAAACATGCCATTTCTGAGCCGGCATTATGAAAACGATGTCAACAGAAGGATAAAAGCGAACACGCTTTATGGGCCCGTCCAAGTTCTGAATATTCAACTCAATACCCATTCAAAGAAAACATGCCTTGTCCTGCCTTTCAGGATTTGAGTGCTGAATTGAAGGGTTTGGCCCTTCATGTATTATATGACAGATTTCTTTAGTGAAAATCATAATGACAACCAGTGCTTTTGCCTTCACAATACACTAAATGAACACTCTTCAAGACATCTTTGAATACACAAAACAAGAGGAAAACATGGGGAAATTATTTGACATTTTCCACAAAGTTTAATCCCCTTTTTAGTAATTTCCCCCCATACCTATATAAAATTAGACTACACTGAGCATTTGTATGTTTAATAAATAAAGGCATTTATTCATACAGCAAGACTTTATTGCATAATAATATTGTATAATCAAAAATAATATTGTAAGAGAAGAAAAATGTTGTTCAAAAAAGTTTCTTAAAATTACAAATATTAATGTGTGTGTGTGTGTGTGTGTGTGTGTGTGTGTGTGTGTGTGTGTGTGTGTGTGTGTGTATATATATTTGTATATATATATATATATATATGTGTGTGTGTGTGTGTGTGTGTGTGTGTGTACATCTATATCTATCAATCTATATTTGTATATATATATATATATATGTGTGTGTGTGTGTGTGTGTGTGTGTGTGTGCGTGTGTGTGTATGTTTTTTAATGGTTTATTTTGAAAAACAGATAATCATGTTTTTTTATCTTGATTTTTGTTTTGTTTTTTATATGTGTTTACTAGTGGTACATCAGAGTTAGAAATTATGTATATGTTTAGTTTGATTGATATTAATTGGAATGCAGGGTAATAAAAAAAAAACAAGATTTGTGAACATATATATTATATATATGCACACACACACACACTTTAGTGTTTCACTGTTTAAAATTACTATCTATTTTCCGATTAGTTTTATCTTCTTTTAATTATTTTTTGCAGATGAAACTCCTGCAGCATAACTAATATTTGTATGTTTTTAAAAGTATAAATATTCAGTCTTAATAAATAGGAACTGCATGCATAAATTATATACAGTATATGCAATTACATAATTATTAGTTAAATAATATTTAATAATTATATTCAATATAATTATAATAAAAAACTCCATCCATTTTTCTTTTAATGTAGCTAATGTTCATCCATCAGTATTTTTGAGAGAATTACTTTTCAAACATCTATGTCTTCCCGTTTTATGCATGTTTTTCTCTTTCAAATGACTTCTAAACGCCCGTATCTGTGTGTGGTTGTGCTTTCAGACTCATGGCAGGATGTTTAGAGAGCTTCGCTTTATAATGCCACGCAGCTTTAATTCAATTCAGTTTTTCCAATTCAATTTGTTTGTATAGAGCTCTTCACAATGCAAATTGTTCCAACCAGCTTTACAATGAATAGAGGCTTACAAAGTCCCTCAGGGAAGCCAAAGATGACAGTAGCAAGAAAAACTCCCTGAGATGAGACGATGAGTAGATGTGAAGGAATCTTGGGAGGGACTGAGGCTCAGCTGGGGAAACCCTCCTCCTCCTCCTCCTCAACTATTTTATACAAAGCATACATACAAACACACACACACACACATCTGCAGTCAGTGATTCATTTATTTGCACTGCTTTTTTGGCAACTGTTCAGTACTTTGTAGTAAAGCATGACTGATGCATACATAAATCCCTTAAAGGAATAGTTCATCCAAAAGTGAAAATTTACCCTCAGGTCATCCGAGATCAGGAGTTTGTTTCTTCATCAAGTTTGGAGAAATGTAGCATTGCATCAGTGTCTCATCAATGGATGCTCTGCAGTGAATGGGTGCCGTCAGAATGAGAGTCCAAAACAGCTGATAAAAACATCACAATAATCCACAAGTAATCCACAGCACTCCAGTCCATCAGTGAACATCTGGAGAAGACAAAAGCTGAAAACAAATCCAGCAGAATTAAGACGTTTTTAACTCAAATACATAGAGTCTATAATCCATAATAACACTTCCTCCAGTGAAAAAGTGTTTCTGGTGTGAATCAGGAGAGAAATCTGCACAGATCAAGCAGCGTTTAAACAGCTTGAAACAAATATGTGTCTGGATTTTGATGTGAGAGACAACAGGAGATGCACTTTTTCACTGGAGAAAGTGTTATTGTGGACTATTATTGTGATGTTTTTATCAGCTGTTTGGACTCTCATTCTGACGGCACCCATTCACTGTAGAGCATCCATTGCTGAGACACTGATGCAATGCTACATTTCTCCAAACCTAATGACGAAACAAACTCATCCTGATCTTGAATGATTTTGAATGTTTATGTTTACACATTAACTGCCGTGACACATCAGAAATATTCAGGATAACGTTAGGGTTAGATGATGCTCTCATATTACTCAGAATGAATTCAGAGCTCCGTTTATAATGGCAGATGACGGGTTTTAAAGTTTAAACAAACTGCTGACACTGATCCTTTGATTTAGTAAAGATGGTTTTAATAAAGACTGCATGACGCAGCTTAATCCTGTGGAACGACACATAAACACAGCACCAAACACCACAGACCTCCCTTACCAAACAATTTGGCCGAGGCAGATTAGTTAGTACCATGGTATTTATTGCAGACATTGCAAGGAACTTCAAAGAATATTACTATGGAAACTGAAAAATCCAAAGGATGTTTACAATGGGCCTTCATGAGGCTTCACTCTAAATAGTTTACATGTTTGCATAATTTCATTAGTGTATTTTTCAATTTTTGGTCAAGTCATATAGCCAATAAGATCAGATGCTTTAGATATTTAGTGCATCATTTTCTGTTATATACACAATGGTAGCCGCATAAATCCAGATTTTGCTTTGTGCATTTATCTTGCTTCAAAAGTTGCTTTCAAACTCTCACCAAATTTTATATGGTTTTTGTTGGTGCTGACAAACAGTTTTATTTGTGCGCATGGATGGATCTGAGTTGTGAGAGCATGAGAAAACTGAGGGCGGGGCCTGAGCGTGACGTCAGCGCGCTCGAACCCCTGAGAGTGTATTTAAACTCGCTCAGAGCTGAGTGTGAGCGTCAGACGCGTTCAGAGACGCGCGTGTGGATCATGTTTGCTGTGTGCTGCTGAGAGATATCAGACACGCACCATCTGCTGTACGGTCGCGCTTCACCTGATCCGTGCGGATATAACAAACATTCACCTGGATTTCATCACCTGTGCGTCGCTTCTCGGAGGCAGAATGCGGCGCGCTTTAATAGACACGGGAAACTATTACAGTTAGTTCGGATCCGGATCTGCGTCTTCGGGATCCCGATGTCTTCATATGAGCCGCTGCTGCTGGTTTTCTCTCTCGTTACAGACGCGGCAGCATCACGGTTCCGCGCGTCGCGTTGCGCACGGCGCGTCAGTTGGACACTCCGGACCCTTCTGCGCACGCTTCATTGGGATCTAGCGGATAACATGTTGTGAATGCACCTGGAATAGTGATAGTTTTGAGGATAACGCACGGATTTTGTCCTCTGGATCTTTGGATGTTTCCTGATTTACTGAGAATTTGGCTTTTCTGAAGCTCCGGTCTGTATGGACCCCATTTAAGGTGAATTTACCTCATTCTTTCTGCATATGGACACAAAATAGTTTTTCCTTATTCATCTTTACAGCAATTGTCCCGCGTACACTCTTAAACATAAATGTTATTGACGTTTCTAATCCTTTCAGCAGTACATATTGGACATTTGTTTGTAGGCTCCTCAGATTCTGATGCACCAAAACATATGGTCTCCTTTTTAAAAGTTATTGATATGTGGACCTTAAAATGTTCTCATATGTTAATAGTCTGTATAACCCCATTTGAATTCTTTATTTTCAAGAGTGCACCGTTCTCCTAACATAAAACTGTAAAATATATTGGGACTCCAGCTGAAATTAGTTACTGTATGCTTTTCAAAACATAACTTTGTAATCTATAAAACACTGAAAATCACAGTAAATAATATGGAGAAACCTTTAAGAGTTTGTTAACTTCACATCACAAATTTAATCGACTCGTTTTAATAGGTCAAATGCGTAAAACTCAGGATTTATGCAGCTCTGGTTGTTTTTATAAAGCAGGATGATGCAGTAAATATCTTAACCAACGGATCTTCTGACTATATGACTTAAAATATCAAAAAGATATTAATTACGCGTAAAAAACAGAAGGTTTTAATGATCAAAAAAATTAGAGCAATTCAGAATAAAGTGTCATTTACTGCAATAAAGGGTTATAAAAGTCATTGTAAACTTCATTACGTTCATGAAACTGGTAGATTTTATTTGCCTTTTCATCAACAGAAGTTTTGGGATCCGGAATGGAGAAAAACTCTGGCAGAAAACACGCATTTTTCTGCTCTGTAATACTGACAGAAATCTGTTCAGCATTAACTGGCCTACAGAACAAGCTTCACGCAGGGCCCACATCAGAATATTTAATTCTGCACTTCTCACAAGTTACAACACCTCGCTCTAAACCGTTTCCCTCTGGGAAGACTTTCAGTAGCGCCGAGTACAACAACACGGCGTTCGTCAGATTAACACATGAAAAGCCTCTCCTTTTTCCATTCAAAGCCACGTTTTGTCACTCATGCATGCTTTTGTGCAGACGTTCATGCTTTTACCTTTGCACCGTTGCAGCTTCCCTCAAAGGAACTGAGTCTAAAATGAAGTTATGGGACATTCTAGCCACGTGTTTGTTGCTCCTGAGCTCCGTTTCCGCACGTCCCGTCTTCCACAAGCTGCAGCCATCCAAAAGAGCCGTCGTCCGCAGTGAGACGCCCGCTCTGGACCCCATCATCGACTCCCAACCTGAAACCATGCACCATAAACAAGCCTCCATGGAGGAACAATGTAAGTCACTGAGCATGCAACTCTCACTTCCTTCAATGCACATCACAAAGGAGATGTCTATGTAGTGTAAACTAGTTTTAGTTTAATTGCAATGGAGAACTGTTTTCAATTACTTGCATAGCTGCATGTTGAGCAACCCAGATACAGATGCACAACTGTGACTATATATTGGTCAAGAGTACAGTATGTTAACGGAAACATTACCTTCGGAAGCACTGCTTGACCACATGTCTTATGTAACAAACCCCCATCTGTTAAACAGCATGAAAAACCTGAAAACAAAAACGCGTTTGGCATTTTAACACAGAGGACGGCCTTTTAAAGTCACGTTGTTTTCTTATAAACCTACTTGAGATGAACCCTGCATGGATTGTTTACATTTAACGCTGAGCTTTCCAGCACTTTTCTCACATGTTTCCCTAAGTAAGGTGCTGTTGTGAACATCGACAGATACTGACGTGACGGGAAAGGCATGAACTATACATTTGTTGTGCATTACAGCAGCTGTTCCAGATGTTTAATAGTGGCCTCATCTTTTACACAGTAGCCTTCTTGCATCATGGGAACTTTCTAAATTAGAGTATTAACGAGTCAAACTTGGCATGTGGAACGGTTCGCACTGGACTGACCGAAAACATGCATTAATTTATTTCGAAGTCTGATGCTCCGCCAGACCCTTGTATAATGTAATGCGTGCTGAAACTATAGTGAACAACAAACGATGGGAGCTGCAGAAAACAAACACATGTTGGATCACTCAGTGACTTGTGTTTTGGGGATTCGATCCCTGCATGCATCAGTGTCTCTAGTCCTCTGAATCGCTCCAAAATGTGTTCTTGTAATTGCAATTTGGCCGTCCAGAGAGCAGCCACTAAAAGCAGTGAAGACCATGCAGTGCTTTGCAGACTTTCAGTCAGATGTTCAACCTGAAGAAAAATGAAAAGGAGGTTTTGAGTGCATGATTGAGATGCATCTTTCTAAATGTTGCTGTGATTAAAAACACGAGTGAAAATTATGGTTTGACATATCGAACAGACTGTACATTTAACAAAACATTGATGTGCATCCAATAAAATGTGGTGGACTTTTTTTCTTTTTTCCTCAGAACTGTGAGATATAAACTTGCAATTCTGAGTTTACATCTTACCATTCTGGTTTTTGTTTCTACTGCGGATTAAATTATAAAAAAGCCAATTGTGTCTTTTTATCTCATAATTCCTACTTTTTCCTCACAGTTGCAAGTTTATGTCTCACAAATCTGACTTTTCTTCTTAGAATTGCGAGTTTATATCAATTACAAAGTACCATTCTCACAATTCTGAGTTTATATCTTGCAATTCTGAGAGTCAGAATTGTGAGACGTCAGAATTGTGAGATATAAAGTCAGAATTGTGAGATAAAGTCAGAATGGCAAGAAAAAGACAATTGCGAGATATAAGTCAGAATTGTGACACATCTGAATTGTGAGACAAAGTCAGAATTAAGAAATAAAAAGTCAGAATTGTGTGATAAGTCAGAATTGCAAAATAAAAGCCAGAATTGCGAGAGAAAAGTCAGAATTGCAAGATATAAAGCCAGAATGGTAAGACATATCTGAATTGTGAGAAAGTCAGAATTGCGAGATAAAAATAAGAATTGATAGATATAAAGTCAGAATAATGAGATAAAAGCCAGAACTGCGATAAAAGTCAGAATTAGGAGGTAAGCCAGAATTGCGAGATATAAAGCCAGAATTGCGAGATAAAAGTTAGAATTGTGAGATATAAAGTCAGAATTATGAGATAAAAGCCAGAATGGTAAGACATATCTGAATTGTGAGAAAGTCAGAATTGCGAGATAAAAAACCAGAATTGCGAGATAAAAAAAAGAATTGAGAGATATAAAGTCAGAATTATGAGATAAAAGCCAGAACTGCGATAAAAGTCAGAATTACAAGATAAGTCAGAATTGCAAGATATAAAGCCAGAATTGCAAGATAAAAGCCAGAATTGCGAGATAAGTCAGAATTACGAGAAAAAAGCCAGAATTGTGAGATATAAAGTCACAATTACGAGATAAAAGCCAGAATTGCGAGATAAAAGCCAGAATTGTGAGATAAAAGTCAGAATTACGAGATAAAAGCCAGAATTGCGAGATATAAAGTCAGAATTACGAGATATAAAGTCAGAATTACGAGATAAAAGCCAGAATTGTGATAAAAGTCAGAATTATGAGATACATCAGAATTGTGTAATATAAAGCCAGAACTGCGAGATAAAAGCCAGAATTGCGAGATATAAATCAGAATAATGAGATAAGTCAGAATTGTGAGATATAAAGCTAGAATTGTGAGATGAGTCAGAATTGCGAGATACAGTATAAAGTCAGAATTCTGAGATAAAAGTCAGAATTGTGAGATATAAAGCCAGAATTGTAAGATATAGAGCCAGAATGTTAAGACATATCTGAACTGTGTGAATGTCAGAATTGTGAGATATAAAGTCAGAATCACAAGACAAAGTCACAATTGTGAGATATGAAGCCAGAATTGGGGATAAAAAGTCAGAATTTTGAGCTAACTATTCTCTGGATAAAAACAAACTTACATAGGACTAAGATGAGCACCTGGTGTTTAGGCATCTAAATGGTTTAAATGTGAATGTGCATGTTTATTCATTGTTCAATCATCTTGTGATGCACAAAATTGCTTTCTATGTAGGCAGCACAGAGATTTGAGATGCAGCCAGCGTTTGTCAGAGTCATCTGATACCGCTGTAGATCATGTAACCAACTGGGTTACACAAACGACACAAGCGAAAAGGTTACTCGATTCTGGCACCGTTCATCACACCTGCTGCGGAGAAATGGCTCATACAAACATCTCAAGCAAGACTAAATTACCTAAACATCTGAATCATCTTAGTCCCACAGGGAATACTTCACTTTACCTGCCATATGGTGTATCTGTAACATGAAACAGGTGTTCATGCATGTTAGATGTGCTGATATTTGCATGAAATAGCAGGCATGAAAATCACTGAAACAGGTTTTGAGAGTTTATTTCTTTTTGTTAAGGTGTGGTTTACAATTGGCATTAAAAGCACCCTGTCCTAATTTGACAAGTAAACAGCGATTCAGTACATATAATTTGCATGTTCTTGGTCATTAAACTGCATTTCTCAAAGCTGCTTGTTTTTTAATTAGGCAAAAGCGATAGAGAGGGTCGTGTGTCACCGCGTCCCAGTGGAGGGCCAAATGACTCAAAATTAAATCATTAAATAAATGTGGAAATATATAAACAAATCAATAAATACATAAATAAATGCATAAATATTTATTTATTCATTCATTCATTCAAACTTGTACTAATAATGGAATCATAATCATAAATTAATTAACGAATGAATAAATAAATGCATAAATAAATAAATAAATAACTCTGAAAATGAAATAAATATTTATTTATGCATTTACTTATTCATTGATTTATTTACTCACACTCATGTACTAAAAATTTAATCCATACTTGCCATTTATTTATTTATTTATGAATTTAACGATTTATTTATATATTTCAAAATTTATTACATTTTGAGTAATTTGGCCCTCCATATGTCCCAAAGACTCAAAATAATAGAAAAGTTAACAAATCGATGCACTCCATTGTGTTGAGTGAGAGTGCTTTTCTGCTGTCTATGAGCTTGTTGCATTCAAATGATTTGTTGGAAAGATTAAAATGTAATATTCCATTGGTTGATAACCATAAATATTCACCGCGCTAGATAGTCAGCTTGATACGATTCTGGAATTTCGGTCAAATACATGCTTATTTCGCTGTTAATGTATTTGGTACAACGGGGTAAAAGGCGCCTTTGATATTATTAGATGGCACAAAAACTTTCTAAAACATCCACTTTTTTTAAGATGCACATGCAAATTTGTCTGATACTTGACGCATTCGTGGACAGCAGCGCAATGTTGATTCTGTGCTCACTTGATCTGATATTTTATGTTTTTTAAAATGTTGTGGATTTAACTAGCAAATAAGAATCGCTAAAATTACTGAATATATTTTGAGAGAAAGGTATTCTTAATGATTTTCAGTTTTGTTTAAGATTATTAAGCAACAGTTTTTAAATAATGAAAGAATATGTAAAAGTATGGTATTTGGGGTAAAAAAGCGCCCCTGCTGTTTGCGCTAAAGGCGCAGTAATTAACATGATAATTAATAGATGGCTTACTTTTCCATTCGTTGACATGACATGGTTAGATTCAGATGGTAAATATCATATTTTATATAATGTTGGGTGTCCATCTTAGAGATTATCACCATGTTTAGAATGAAACAATCATATTTCAAAACATGATATTAATCATATCATATAATAAAATATCATTTGTTGTTACTACTGTAATTCTATATTATTATGAGACTCCTTCAATGCTTTCAGAATCTTTACTTTTTAAAATGATTTTGTTTCTGTATTTTAAAATATATTTTTATATTTACATATTTTAATGACAGTACATTTATTGAACAAAAATTAAGTCTTTTATGTATCAAAATAAGCAGAAAATAGTATAAACTCTGCTAAAGCGATTGTTTTGAACAAGTACTAACTTGGACATTATTTCAAAACAACATTATTTAAGCTGAAGTATTTGTATCAATGCTGTGTGCCTTTTAACCTGTGTGTTTTTAACCTCGCCACCTCATACATTTATAAGATTGATTTATTTTCGCACAAAATGTGTTGCTCCATAAATGTTTAATACAAACATATATATTTTTTATGCAATCATACATTATGGGCATAATGCCTTTAGCCCTGTTATAACCTACAGTATGCTGTACATAAATAGGCACTACTTTAAGGACAAGACAGGGTGATGTAGTTGTTGTTTAAAAAAAGAATAATGAAGAATAGCATTAACAGCAGCAATCGTTGTCCCCTTACATGTTTAAAGTTTATGACCCACCTAACTCAGAAATTGGAGTATAAAAATAATCTCAGAGTAGTAAATACGATTTCAGAAGCTGTTCATGTCATTCATGACAGTAATGGATGCTCTGCAGTGAATGGGTGCCGTCAGAATGAGAGTCCAAACAGCTGATAAAAACATCACAATAATCCACAAGTAATCCACAGCACTCCAGTCCATCAGTGAACATCTGGAGAAGACAAAAGATGAAACACATCCAGCATTAAGACGTTTTTAACTCAAATACATGGAGTCTATAATCCATAATAACACTTCCTCCAGTGAAAAAGTGTTCTGGTGTGAATCAGGAGAGAAATCTGCACAGATCAAGCAGTGTCACTGACAGCTCTAAACAAATATGTGTCTGGATTTTGATGTGAGAGACAACAAGAGATGCACTTTTTCACTGGAGGAAGTGTTATTATGGATTATGGACTCATATTGAGTTAAAAACGTCTTAATGCTGGATTTGTTTCAGCTTTTGTCTTCTCCAGATGTTAACTGATGGACTGGAGTGCTGTGGATTACTTGTGGATTATTGTGATGTTTTTATCAGCTGTTTGGACTCTCATTCTGACGGCACCCATTCACTTTGGTGAGCAAGTGATGCAATGCTACATTTCTCCAAATCTGATGAAGAAACAAACTCATCTACATCTTGGATGACCCGAGGGTGTGTAAATGTTCAGCTTTTATCATCTTCACCTCTTATAAGGGGGAAAAAATGAAACATTTCCAAAAGTACTATTTATTTCTTTTAAGTTAAATCAGTTTTAATGAGGAAATAATGTCCACGCAAGATTAGCAGCATGTACTGTATATTGCAAGGCTTTTCCGAGAACTGTGTCACGGTCGGTCTGTTGGGTTGAATGGAGAGTGAACTTTGAGTTCTGACTGTAATGAAATCATGATGCATTACATGCAGATCAAACGTGCGCTTGCTTTTGTTTAAGATGAGGGCGGCGTGCATGTTTCGAGTTTGTGGTTGAGCAGATGTATTTCTGCTGTACCTCAATGTCATGATCTATAAGAAGAGAAGAGTCTGTCCAGTGACGGGCGAGATCCCGTGAGTCATGGGCCGTTATTTGGGATGGTCGATAGTGACAAATAAACAATGTCATATATACAGTGAAGTCTGAGGATCTGCAGAGCAGACCCGGAAACTAACAGAAAATGTTTAAAACATTAAAATATTTCACATTCTAGGTCACTAATCAAATTAGCATATTTACACTTAAATTCACATCAGTGTTATCATTAATAGAGTATTTATTAATATTTTGAATTTCTTTCAAAGTTCGTAACTTTGTGTGTTTTTGTTGGTTTTTATATTTTTCTAAGTATATCTGTTAAGGTTTTTTTTTTTTTTTTTCAATTTTAGTAATTTTGTTGTGTTTTATCGTTTCCTTTTAGTTTTTTAATGTCTATTTATTTTTATTTAGTTTAAGTACTTTTGTTGTGTTTTTGTAGGATTATTTTTTTAAATATGTCTATTTAGTTTTTATTATCATTTATTTCGGTTTTAGTCATTTTGTTGTTTGTAATTTTTATTATTATTTTTAAAAATCTGTATAAAAATGTATATAGTTTTTATTAATTTATTTCAATTTTAGTAATTTTGTGTTTTTGTCATTTTTATTATTTTTCTTTACTGCCTATTTGCTTTTTATTATTTTTCATTTTAGTTTTAGTAATTTATGTTGTGTTTTTATGTCATTTTTATTTTTAAATATGTCTATTTAGCTTTTGTTGTTTTTAGTTTTAGTAATTTTACTAATGTTGTGTTTTTGTCATTTTTATTAGTTTATTTTTATGTAGTTTTTATTATTTTCAGTTTTAGTTGTAGTAATTTTGTTGTTTTTCTCATTTATATTAATTTTTTAATGTCTGTTCATTTTTATTTTTATCTTTTTTTTTACAATTTTATAACATTTTTTTTTAACAAGTAAAATGACTCAAGATATTATGGCTTGTTTTCTGTAAAAAATAAATAATTTTGTTTTTTTTTTTTTCTTAAAAAGAGAAAAGATATGTGAATATTGTGAGAGAAATATATATTTTTTTTTGTTTTTATTTTGATTTTTTTTTTTTTTTGAGAAAAAGAGAACACATTTTTTATATATTTTTTTCTTTTTAAACAAGACTTAATATCTTAAATATTTTTACTTGTCAAGTAAATGCATCTTGATTCAAGAATGTTTAGATATTTATACTAGAAAACAAGACACAAATACTAAGTAAGAGAATAATTTTTTGCAGAGTAACGCACACAGCTGACGTGTTTTGTTCTGTCTCTTGAAGATGACGTGAACGGCTTTTACCCGGAGCAGTTCGAGAGCGTAATGGACTTCATCCAAGCCACCATCGGCCGACTGCGCAGATCCTCCGACGCAGATTCACAAGCCAAGAGGGACAGAGGCCGACAGAAAGGAGCAACAAACACCGAGAGGAGCAGCCGGGGACGAGGAGACCGGAAGAGGAGTCGTGGACGAGGCCGTAAGGAAAGCCGAGACGACAGGGTCAAAGTTCAAGGGCGTGGGTGTCTCCTGAAAGAGATCCACCTCAACGTCACAGACCTGGGCTTGGGTTACAGGACCAAAGAGGAGCTGATCTTCCGCTACTGCAGCGGCCCGTGTTTCGACGCCGAGACCAACTACGACAAGATCCTCAACAACCTCACCCACAACAAGAAGCTGGACAAGGAGACGCCGTCTCGGACTTGCTGTCGGCCCGTTGCGTTCGACGACGACGTCTCGTTTTTGGACGACAGCTTGGAATACCATACTCTGAAGAAGCATTCGGCTAAAAAGTGTGCTTGCGTTTGACGGATGAAACCCGCGCAGTGCAAAAAATGAATTTCTTAGTACTTTTGTGATTTTTATTTTCTAGTATAAATATCTAAACATTCTTGAATCAAGATGCATTTACTTGGCAAGTAAAATGATTTAAGATATGTGTCCCTGCAGCACAGAAGCAGTCATCAGTAGCACAGGTATATTTGTAGCAATAGACAACAATACATTGTATGGGTCACAATTATACATTTCTCTTTTATGCCAAAAATCATTAGGATATTGAGAAAAGATCATGTTCCATGAAGATATTTAGTAAATTTCCTACAGTAAATATATCAAAACTTAATTTTTGATTAGTAATACGCATTTCTAAGAACTTCATTTGAACAACTTTAAAGATGATTTTCTCAATATTTAGATTTTTTTTTTTTGTAAGATTAGATTTTTTATTTTAGTTTTGTTGTATCAATACATAAATGAATGGAGTGTTTATTTAGATTTAGGTTTATGTATAAATCTCAAAAACTGACCCCTTTCTTAAAAAAAACATTTGTTAGTTTTTGGCTTAAAACAAGCAAAAATATCTGCAAATGGGGCAAGAAAATTAATTTGAATTCAAAGGCTAGACAAGATTATTTTTCTCGCCCCATTGGCAGATATTTTTTTATTTTATTATTTTACAGAAAACAAGACAGTCATTTATCTTGTACAGCAAATTCATCTTGATTCAAGAATGTTTAGATATTTATACTAGAAAACGAGACTAAAACACTAAGTAAGAGAGTAGTAATTTCTTGCAGTGTGTGAAACGCTTCAGACTGGGAGATCAGACTCTTGGAATGAGATCCCAGATATATCCAGTATTCACTTTGTTACCAAACCACATCGTTTATCCAGAAACAACATGACTCGCCTGCAGTGGATTATCACGTTTACACAGAGAACCACAACCACAGACTCCAGATCTTTAATATCCAGAAAGCTATCTATATATATAAAGTATATATGAAAATGTATTTATTGAGATTTAATTAAGTTATTGTTATTTATTGCAATCCATTGTATTAGAGTGTTTGTTTCTCTTATTTATTTAAGGAGGGGGTTTTTTGTTCTCTATCTTGGATGGTGCCAAATTTGAGCATGAGTTTTTCAAGAAACCGTTCACTATTTGTCATTTATTCAAGCTCATGTCTTTCCAAACATGTCGTGACTCACAAAATGAGAGGTTAAGGTGCGATGGATGGATGGAGAGATGGATGGAGGGATGGATGGAGGGATGGATGGATGGAGGGAGGGAGGGATGGATGGAGGGATGGATGGATGGATGGATGGATGGTTGGATGGATGGATGGATGGTTGGATGGTTGGATGGTTAGATAGATATTCATTCATTCATTCTATGGATTTTTTACCCACCAAATTTAGCCAAAGTTCACTTATCTTATGCTCAGATCTTAAAAAAACTATTCAGATATTATATATGCGAAAATAAAAAAGTCATTGATAACTTTTAAAAACAAATATTAATAATACTTAGTATTAGAAAATCTCTCAAGTCTCATGGTCAAACATGGGGGCTGCTATTTTTTCTAATATTAACTATAATTTTCTAGTAAAATATATGAAAAAAATAGAAATATATATTTTTATAAATATTATAAAACAAATTAGAACAAAAAATAGAAAATAGAAAATTATATATAAAATATATTTCTATTTTTCTAATATATTTTATATTTTCTATATTTTTGTTTCATTATATATATATATATATATATTATATATATATATATATATATATATATATATAGTATATATATATATATATATATATATATATATATATGAAATGTTTTAGATCTGAGCATTTTTGTATTTTATGCTTTTATTATTATTTTTGATATATATTAATTAATTATTCCAAAACAGCTCACACAGAAATCACTTTTCAAATCAAGCAGATTTCTGTTGGTCTGTGTGTCAAAAATTACACAAACCACTGCAAAATCTGCACAGGGAAATCTTTCACCCCTTCACGTAATTCCCAATTAAAACCAATGGATTTTCCCTGCAAAAATTCACCAAACAGTAAATGTGACCGAAACCTTTAGGCAGATGTTAAGAGGTTCTAGTTTCCATTCAGTAAAGGTAGATCAGGATTTATAGTGTCATTTGACACAATGAAAATAGTGAACATAACTTGTGCATGTTATTCAAAGTCTTCTGAAGTCATATGATTGATATGCATGAGGAACCAACCCAAATTTAAGACGTTTTTCAATGCACAGTTAATCTCTAAAAGCTTAGGGTCAAACACATTGAATATTTTGAAACCCTTGTGCCCTGTTTGACATCACTGAATCCAAACCTCACTGTGTTTTGCATTGCAACGTGTTCAAGTGTAAAAAATGCACGAGATTTGAGAGCTACATGAACAGCAACTAAAATGTGTGTTTGTTCCTCAAACAAAGCATCGCACAGATTCAGAAGACTTGGAAAATAATGCAAAAGCCTTGTTATGATGCTTTGAGAATGTCATTTTGCATTCGATCTCCTTTTGGTGTTTGACAGAAGAAGGTCACATGGTTTTGGAACGGCATGAGCTTGAGTAAATCGGAGAGAATCTTTAGATGAACGAAAGAAAAGCGGATAATTACGTCCCGTCTGTGATGCTCGGCCCCGTGCAGTCGGTGATGGAAAAGACGCGTCTTTGGTCTCCAGCTCCACCAGACACTTCGCCGTTGTTTCCTTCAACAAAAGAGCAGATAATAAGCGGGCAGGGGACCAAGTATTACTGTAGATAATAAAAAGCCGATGTTGTTTTGCAAAAAGCGAAAGTCTTGATTTTTTCCATCATTAAAACAGGCAGACAAAGTGCTCAAGCCGGACCTCAGATGGCTCGTCTCCAATTATCTCTTTAAAATACAGTCTGGCCTGACGTGTTTACATCTCACTGTAATGAAATCAGTGCCAGAGACCGCCTGCGCCGAGCCGAGCTCCACAAATGGACTGTTTGATCAGAGCAAATAATGTTACATGTGACCTCTTTAAACCTGCTGTCTGTTGGGTCCGGTCAGGAGCGACCGCTGAGGTCAAACCGGCCGTTTACCCATTAATCTGTACGCGGACCCCCGTCGTTTAAGACCATTTATGTCAAATCAGCTTTGTCTGCTCTAACCGACTTGAAATAAACTTCTCAACAGGATCAATTGTAGAGCAATGTGGGACTTGGACTGTAAACAGGCCCCGCAGACCTTTCTGTGCATCAAGCCCAAAGTATACTTTGGATTTACTTATTCTAGTGTTAAATACAGTTATCATGTGCATTGCAATGTTCAAAGCCAATGCTGATGTTAGTGAGGGGAAGATTTTAAAACAAGCGCTTCATTCATAAACTCCTAAGACCTTATGTTCACCCTGTGGAAATACATACGGAAGTGTTTCTATACTCTTTTATACTAAAGCGGGGCTCTCTCATTACTCTCTCACACTCGCTTCTCAATGTGAGCGTACAAAAATCTGGTGGTAATAGCGTGTATTTTCTGTTGAAGAAATTCACGCATTCGCGTACGCATAAAAACCGAAGTATACTTTGGGCTTTATTGTAGCAGTGTGATGCCTAATTCCTGAACAAATCCCCCCATTTCAGAAGTATCTAGGCCAAACCTCTGTAAAGCACGAGGTGCCTCTTTTATCAGGATATATTTCATCAGCCGTTCCACCTTAATCATGATAAACGTGCTTTGGAGTCGTAGATGTAACCGAAAACAAGCGCTCGCTGCGATCCTCTGTCCTGACGTATGACGCTTTGCTCAGCGCACACGTCCTGCGCGTGTAAATCACGCTCGTGGATTCCTCGAAAGAGAACATTCAAGATAAGAGTTCAAATGTCTGCTGAAACTCATTTTCCGTCCTGCAGTGTTCGTCGGTCCTGTGAGACGTTCTGTCTTGTTTTGTGTTACTGAACCAAAGCTCTCTACAGACTTTATTTTTGTACAATATTCATTTTATAACTTTTTACGAAATAAATCTTGTTTCTATCATGCTTTTGTGTGTGTTCATGGATGCATCATCAATGCACGAGGTTTAAAAAAAAAAAAAAAAGAAGAGTTAACTACTGTATATACATAAACAGTTCACCCAAAGGTTTCCTTTTAACCAGTGGTTTTTCAGTTTATATAAATTGCACTCCAATAAGATACTTAAATTCTAAACATACCTAGAAAAATAGTCATGTTTATTTTAATATTATATATAAAAATATAAAATAATGCATATATATATTGAAAAATATTTCTTAAAAAAACAATTCAAAAATAATTTATTTAATTATATATTAAAGATATTTTTTTCTCAGATCTAAATCATTTAATTTAGTATTTACTATATATATATATATATATATATAATGTATTATAGTTTTGCTTTAATGTAGTTATGCTCAGACCTACAACATTTCGTACAGTCTTTTATATATGTGGCAAAATAAATACTGGCAAAAAATTAAATTATAAATTAAAATAATTTTGTAATTTAATTTAATTTAATTTTATATTTGTATTATATAAAATCCTTTTTTCAGTTATACTCAATTTTAAAACATTGCATATCACAATCTATAATATATGTTTTTAATTTGATATTTCTAGTTGTTTTTTTCTAGTTATGCTCAGATCTAAAATATTTCATATGTAGCCCAAAGCCCATATGTATATATAAAAAAGTAAAAACTATAATTATAAATTAAGTTAATTTGTAATTTTATATTAAAATGTTTATAATTGTGTTATGTAAAATACTTTTTCTAGTTAAGCTCAAATCTCAAACATTTCTCTCTCTCACACACACACACACACACACACACACACACACACACTAGTACACACTGTAAATTACTACAGTTACAACAACAACAAAAAAGATGATATTTACAGTAGGAAGTCCATCATAGTCGAGGGCTTTTAGATGATCAGTTGTCTGTCAGCTGAAGCTCAGGCGTGCTGAGAGACATTTCAGGGTTTGGAGAGTCGGGATCCGTCCCGCTTGGCTCTAATGCATTCCTGAACAGCAGCCCAGGATTCTATGGTAAACAAAAGCTGGCTGTAAAAGCCGAGCAGTAAATCTGGGCACTCTGTGGAAATGTTTCCATGGGGCTGCAGAGGTTTGTGAAGAAGTGTAGCCGCTCTCTGTGTCCGTGTAACTGATCAGACCAGAAGAAGCCTGATCCAACATTCAGACATTGAGATCCTGAGCGGCACGTATGAGGACGGATCTGCAGGAAAATCACACAAACTCTTCAGCTGCTTTCAGAAAGAAAATTTAAACTAAACCAGCCTGAATAAGCCTGAGGTACAGTACGTACTCAATGTTCACATCGCTGTAAAGATTTCAGCCATTGTTTCAGCTTTATGGAGAAAACTGAGAGTTCTGAATGCAACTTTAAATCAACAGGCATGGTATTCCACAGATGTGAACCTTTCACTGAAAAGGATGATTGACCCACAGTAGTTCTGCATCTCCGAAATCTACAATTCCCACTTACTGCCCCTCTGGTCTTTGCCCCATCACTACTGAGTTTTTGTAGTTTTTTAGAGACTCTCCAACATTAGATTGTTTTAAGAATTCTTTAAAGACATCTTTTTAGGGCTGTTTACCGTAATTGAATGTGATTGTAATTGATTTTTATTATTGATGTTTTTCTTGTATACTGTAGCGCTTTGAGCCTAAGAAAAGCGCGTTAGAATAAAACTTTAAAAGATTATCAAAACTTAAATTATACTTTTGAAGAATTTGACAATGATGCCATTTCATTGGTTTCTGATCCCTTACTTTTAAAGTTTGTTTGTATAGTGACATCACAGGCTTAACAACTGATTGAAAAGCTTGACCCCAAATTATCGCACAATAGGTCATATGTGATAATATCATAGCATGCATAAACACTTGAGCTGCTTTAAGAGATATACATGGTCTTATCATACGAAAACAGTTCAAATTTGTCTTAATAGTCTTAGACATTTTCTTAATATGGGCATCAAACTTAAGCTTAGAGTCTACTACAACCCCTAAATATTTAAATTCACTCACTTTCTTGATTTCCTTTTTGGTCAATTTTGATTTTAAATACATCCAGTGCTTTGTTCTTTAATGAAAAACACATTGAAACTGTTTTGTTGTAATTTAAAGTTAAACAGTTATCCTGCAGCCACTGGGAAACACAGACCAGTTGCCTGGTTAACATTTCTGCAGCCATATGATAAGTTTCTGCTGTTACATAAATAACTGTGTCATCTACATACATTTGACAACCAACCTCCTTGCAACTTTCAGGTAAATCATTTATATACAAACAGAAGAGCAACGGACCTAATATTGAACCTTGTGGTACACCCAGTTTGCATTTTTGTAGTGATGAATTCACACCATTAATTTTAAAACATTGCTGTCTACAATCCAGGTATGATTTAAACCAGTTTAGAGCTTGTTGAGAAAAGTTCATTTGTTTCATTTTGTCTAAAAATACTGCTCCCACTACTTTTCCTTGATCCAAACTAATTTTTATGTTATCTATAAAATGACATATAGCCATTTCTGTTGAATACTTTGGTCGAAATCCAGATTGCTTAGGGTTCAGCAGATGATTTATTTCCAAATAATTCATTAATTGTTCAACCACTAACTTTTCTACAACTTTGGAAATAACTGGAACAATCTATAATTACACACCTCATCAGTCTCCCCAGACTTAAAAATGGGAGTCACCACATCGGTTTTAAAATTTTGTGGAAACTCGCCAGTTTTAATAGATAAATTTACCAAATGAGCTATTGGGCTTACCAACGTTGCACTATGTTTTTTAATAAAAGAAGCTAAACCAAATATATCTTTAGCTTTTGAACTGTTTAAAAGATGAATAATTTTACAGATTTTATCTTTGTCAGCCTGTAAAATATAAAAAGATGATGAATTTCTTACTACATAAATTTTGTTGAGAGTTCTTCTACTGATTTAACAAAAAATATATTAAATTCATTTGCAATTTTCAAAGCATCAGTGCTAACCTTTGATATGCCTTTACTTTGACAAAATTTTTGATTGTTGCGATTCAGCAAACAACTGCATGAAATAAGATGACTCCTTTTCTAAGTTCACTAACCACTTTATCTCTTAAGCCTTTAAAGATCAATATATCTGTTCGTTGTTTTGTAGATAATAGATTCTTTTCATTAGCTGATGAATATCATTATTTTTCCAAGGCAAAAAAAAAAAAAAAACAACCTTTTCTCCTATTTTTTTTAAAGGAGCATGTAAATTCTGGATTGTATTTGTAAGTTTGTCCATCAAAGAAATCACATCACTCATTTAGATTATCAGTTTGAAATATACTATCCCAATTTATATTATTCAGCTCATTTTCAAACTGCAACATTTTCTGCTTGGGAATTCCAATTTGTGAATTATTAACTCTGGATCCAAAAAAAAAAGGATGTGTATTAAATGTTTTTTTTGTTTTTTTTCTGTCAATTTATTTTTGGATAGGACTGTTATGTTAAAAATTATAAATTTTAGTAACTTACTCTGGTTTATTTTTTTACAAGTAAATCTATCAGTATTTTACTAGTTTGAGTGATTCTTGTAGGGCTCGTTCTCATTTGATGCTTTTTTTATTTTTATGTTTATATTGTTTATTTTTTTGTTTTTTTTTTTTGTTATTTTTAAAATTTTGATTGTTGTTTTGGTTCATGGTAAAACGAAGCATTATGAAAAGGGGGGTTATATAACACCATAATATTAAAATTCATTCACACTGATACTAGTACATTTAAATTAAACATTCTATCCCAAAAGTCTCCAGTTCAATCACAAAACATTTAAAAATATCTCTGATATAAACCAGTACCCCACCTCCTTTACCAGACAATCTATCTTTCCTGTAACATGTATAACCAGGCACATCAATCATATTTGTAGAAATATTAGTGTTTAACCAAGTTTAACATCTACACCTACCCTTAAAGTAATGCAAATACAGTAATTATCTGTTATTCAGGGTTGTGGCTAGAAGGGATACAGCTACGGCTGGAAACCAACAATAAATTAATTTTTCTACCTATTAGATTGTGTTTTAGGACCATCTGTTGGGTCAGATCACCTTTATTTATTTAGATTGTGTCAAAGCAACAAAGCAGCTGCACTACTTTCTGAAACACGTTTAAATGATTTAAACAGCCAATCAGATTTTTTGTATTCGCAACGGTGTTCATCGCAGCACTGAATTCTTAAACACTTATTAGGCTATTTATTTTCAAACTTTTTTACATTTTAATCTGGACAACAATACACCCTAGATATTGTTTGAAAATGTTGTGACTCTTTATTGTTTGGTCGCACTTTATTTTATTAGTTTTTTTCTGGTTAACATTTTTTCTTTTTTTATGTGAAAGAGAAATATAAAGAGTTTTTATTTAATAAACCCAAGCTTACATGAACTAACAGTTTTATTTTTTAACAAAGATTAATAACTTCTGTAGCAAATGTAGCTGTTGCTCATTGTTAATGTTAATGCATTAGCTATAATGTTAACTGATGAGATTTTATTGTAAAGTGTTTATAATTCTTTTGCACTTTAATCTGTGTGAAATGTTTTCTTTATAATTTTTTTGTGTGTATTGCTTTGTTGTATTTAAATGTTCAGTTCCTTTTGTTATAAGAAAAAAAAACTGTTAAACCTGTTATGCTGCAGTACATTTACATTACATTTAGTCATTTAGCAGACGCTTTTATCCAAAGTGACTTACAAATGAGGACAAAGCAATCAAAATCAACAAAAGAGAAATGATATGAAAGTGCTATAACAAGACTCAGTTCCATTACTTAACATTTTTTTTAAATTATATAGAAAAAGAATAGAGCAAGCTAGTGTTAGAGGCCTAATTTTATAATGTTAATTTTATAATAAATAAAAAGAAAACAAATAGATAGAATACAAAAAGATTAGAGAAGCTAGTTTTAGTTATTTTAAAAGAAAACAAGCAGTGCAAGTCTAAAAGGGATTTTTTTTTTCAAAGAACAGAATTAGAATAGAGAGTGCTAGAGTTGGAGGGTCAAATAAAGCAATAAGTCCCATGAAGCCCTGGTTTACAGTGAATCTATAACAGCTGAGGGGCGTTGTTAGGCATGACGCGAAGCGGAGTTAGCTGTTATAAATTCACTGTAAACCACGGGGCTTATTGCTTTTATAAAACGGTAATTCCATATACGTAGTAAGGTTTTCAACAGAATTAAAACAGAGCAAATAAAAGTGTAATGATATAAATAAAAACAGTATTCTTCCACCAAACAATGTAGTTCCTCTGAAACAGTTGTGGTTCCAAGAAAGTGGTTGCCGGGCAACACACAGAAGTAAACAAAGGTGTATGTTACTTTGTAGAGTAATTTACAACAGCTTTGAACGTGCCTCAACCAATCAGAATCAAGGAGCGGAACTATCAGTTTTATAATAAAGATGGGAGAGATATGTTTTTAGCCGATTCTTGAAGATGGTTAAGGACTCAGCTGCTGGGATTGAGTTGTGCAGGTCATTCCACCAGGAGGGAACAGTTAATGTAAAAGTCAGTGAAAGTGTTAAGAACACTTTGTTGTAATTACATTTCAATACCGTGATAAAAGCATTAGCAATTAATCACAACAAATCACCTGACTCAAAGCTAAGCGTTAACCCTCCAGAGTCTGCAGTCTGTGATTCTGAGAACACCGTGACAACTTTGCAATTAGTGATTATGAGTAAACTGTGTCAAAGATAAGCGTTTATACTCCAGGAAACCCAAAGCACTCTGGGGTGACAAGTCACCTGCGATCTGCCTGGAGCATTCCCCACATTCCCCCGGCCCGTAAGGAAAGGATTTTGTTTGACATCAGCCACTTCAGAAATAGGCCCGCGACCGTAACGGATTTTGTTGACATCAGCACTCAGAATAGGCCCCTGGATTAGACCCTGTGGTTGGGGGATGTTTTGTTTTTGAGTGTTTATCAGGTTTTTCTGTTTGCGGGGTGTTTTTATTTCGAGGTGTTATCCGAGCTGCAGAACGGGCAGAGAAGATATTGCTTTGTTATTTTTCTGGGCACTATCGTATATCAATGCCTGCAGGAATGTCTGGGGATACATGGAGGCTTGAATCAGTCGGTATTGTTGGGTTATTTTTTGGATCTCTGTGAGATGACTAGTGTTTCAAGATCTCGTCTCGTGTTTTAAAAAGCAAAAGCGTCCTGTAGGTTAGCCAGAGGGTGCATTCCATTCGGTTGTAATGAGCGGAGACACATAATCCACATCTACTGCAGCAGCAGCTCGTTCTTCAGCGGTGGAATCTCTTCATCCACCTACTGAGATTGATGCGCACCTTATGCAAACCCATCTAAAAAGTAGATGTTTACAATCGGAGCATTTCAATTATTGCACCTACTTTGGCAAAAAAGCCTCTAAGCTGCATCAAGCAGCATTAATACGGTGGCCTAGTTATTCACGTCCGGTGTGCTATTGTGCTTTTGCTATTTTCTGTTCTTGTTTGGTGTTTTTATATAGGAGTAGACTAAAATCATCACAAATATTTCACTCCAAACAACTGCAAGTGAAATGTTTCTAAACCAACACATCACAAAATACCCATAAATCATATATATATATAGCGCCTTGATGCACGGCCCCTCTCTGCGGGGCAAATCTCCCCTAGTCACCCATTGTGACAATCCCTCTTAACCACTGCCCTATGTGTGAGTCGTCCTGCTGCGTTCCCTTTACACCCACCAATAGTCTCCGAGTGAGTGTGTGTGTCCTTGCTCGCTCTGTGTGTGTATGTGTGCTGTGGTGCGGTGTTCGATTGTGTCGCTTGTTACGCTGAAGCGAGCGCCGCGTACGATGTGGACGAGCGTATCGAAGGCCCGCCTCGAACCAAAGCACTCGGTGACATCACCTGCTCCAGCATTCCCACATTCCCCGGCCCGTAACGGATTTTGTTGACATCACCTCGAACCAAAGCACTCGGTTAGACCCCGGGCTGGTGTAGCCTGATACTTCACTCTTCATCACGCTTTTCTGATCGCCAGATGATTTGCTTTCGAGGGCTTCACAGCTGCAGATATCCGGAGGATTATTATTCCGAGTGCTATCCGATAACACGGCAGAAATGTTGGGAAATCCCTGGACACGTCCCTCCATCCCTGAAGGACAGACTCCGGACACAGGAGGCTTGAAGCAGAGGAAAACTCAATGTCGTTAGTTGCTTTGTGAGGTACGTTAATGTTTGAAGGTCTGATTTCGTGTGTTTTGAAACAGATTAGTGGTTTTGTGGGTTAGGATGATGTTTCATTCCATTCGGTTGTAATGAGCGGAGACACATAATCCACATCTACTGCAGCAGCAGCTCGTTCTTCAGCGGTGGCATCATCTTCATCCACCGACTGTTATTGATGTGCACTTATGCAACCCATCTAAAAGTAGATGTTTACAATCGGAGCATTTCAATTATGCACCTACTTTAAAAAGCCTAAGCTGCATCAGCATTAATAATGTGGCCTAGTTATTCACGTCCTGTGTGCTTTTCTTTTGCATTTTCATGTTTTGTTTTGTTTTTTTATATAGAGTAGACTAAAATCATCAAATATTTCACTACCAAAAACTAAATGAAATGTTAAAAAAATAAATAAAAAAATAAAAATAAATCATATATATATATAAGAAAAAATATAAATATATAATGAAATAAATATATATAAAATTATTTAAAAAAAAACATATAATCCTCATAACTGTAATGATTCTTTATTTTAACTGCAAAGTATTGATATATCACTGAAGTACTTACTGTACTTTAATTAAATTACTGATTTAGACATCACTAATTATTTATATTTATTTAAATAATACTTAGGTGTGACAAAATAAAAAAGAAACAAAAATGTATATTTAATAAAAAAAAAAGAAAAAAAAAAAGGTCTGGATACATTACAGTAATGACGATTTGAAAAGAAAATGTGCTTAATTGTCATGAAAATATGTTTAATGTTTAATATATATATAATTGTGTGTGTGTGTGTGTGTATATATATATATATATATATATATATATATATATATATATATATATATATATATATATATATATATATTCATATAGATAATTGTGACAAATTTATTTATATAATTTAAAAAAGCTATTAATGACAGTAAAACAATTACTAATATGATATAGTAATAGGTCAAAACAAATATAAAAAATCATGATATACATATATATATATATATATATATATATATATATATATATATATATATATTATGCAGTGTAGTATGACATGGATGTTTTCATGACACTCACCAACAAAAATCTTGATTAATAATGATAAAAAAAGAAAAAAGAAATTAATTGCTAATGAAAAAAAATATAGAATATCAAATCACACTAAATATTCAACCAACAGAACACAAATCTTCTCTCAGACACAATGAGATCCTGAAGAGCTCGAGCTTTAATAACAAACTAAGTATCTAAAGATTTTTTTCAAATAAATATTTATAGAGCGCAGTGACTCACGGGGAAGTCGAGGAGTCGTTCGGGGAGCAACACACTGAAAATTCAACGGAAAGGAATGTGTTGTGATGGCGTGACGTCCTGTGTTTACACGCAAGAGCATCACGCAAACGTGTGATCTGACACAACGATACGTGCATCTACTGTCATTCAGCTCAGAGCAAAAATTTATTAATATCCAACTCTGTTTATTAAAGCTTGACCGAATTTAAAACACACACATTTTTGCTTTTCAACCGACGATACCAAAAAAAGACAGAAAAGAGTGTGTTTGTACGAGAAACAGGCCACACAACAGGTTTATTTATAATCTAAAAGACAAAAATACAAAAGAAAAACCAGTCAAAATATTAAATCAGACAATAATGAATCATCAGTATGAGCTGTATATGACATTTAGCAAAAAAGACCAGTTTAACTACAACACACTGTAATTCTGCTCAGATTCAGACACAAGCTTTGGAAAGTGTGTGGGAGAATCCCGACAGAAGAACTCCACAAACTCCGAGTCCGAGTGGAAGAGGAAATCTCCTCAGATCTTGCGTTTCTTCCATTCGGGCTGATCTTCGTCGACCTCTTCTTCCTCCTCCTCGGCGAACAGCGGGTCCGGCTGCGTTCTGTCAGAGAAAAACACATCGTGAGTCACGTTCAGATCTCACTCAACACAAAACATGATCTGCGGCCCTCGGACAGAGAGGATGATGGGAGATTAATCCAGTTCCCTACTTTCAGTCAGATCACTGATTAAAATACAACATCTGCTGAGGGACACCGATACTCACACTCACACACATGAATAAATACACACAGATGCACTCTCTCACACACACACACACTCTCACACACACACACACACACACACACACACACACTCTCTCTCTCTCCATATATGGAGTGCCACAAGGATCTGTCCTAGGTCCTCTGCTATTTTCAATATACATGTTGCCCCTTGGTAATATTGTATATCAAAATGCGGGATTAGTTTCCACTGTTATGCTGATGATACTCAACTATATATCTCAACAAGACCAGATGAAACTTCTAAATGATCTAAGCTAACAGAGTGTGTTAAAAATGTAAAAGATTATATGACCAATAATTTTCTCCTATTAAATTCAGATAAGACAGAGATGTTACTTATTGGACCAGAAAACATTACACAGAATCTTGTAGATTACAATCTGCAACTAGACGGATGTACTGTTACTTCCTCTACTGTCAAAAATCTGGGTGTTATATTAAACAGTAACTAGTCTTTTGAAAACCATATTTCCCATGTTACAAAAACAGCATTCTTCCATCTTAGAAACATTGGCAAGCTCTGAAACATGTTACCTGTTTCTGATGCAGAAAAGGCTGGTTCATGCGTTCATGACCTCTAGACTGGACTATTGTAATGCACTGCTAGGTGCTTGTCCTGCATCCTCGAATAAACAAGCTACAGGTAGTCGAAAATGCAGCGGCTAGAGTCCTTACCAGGTCAAGAAAATATGATCATATTACCCCAATACTACAGTCTCTGCACTGGCTATTAAATTCTGTATCAGTACAAAGATTATTACTTACTTATAGGCCCCCTTAATGGTTAGCTCCCTGCGTACCTAAGAGTATCTACCGACGCACAAGCCATCACGCTCCCTAAGGTCACAAAACGCGGACTTTTGATAGTACCTAGGATAGCAAATCCACTAAAGGGAGGTAGAGCTTTCTTCACATTTGGGCGTCGGCTCCCAAACTCTGGAATAGCCTTCCTGAACCCCCCCCCCCCCCCCCCCAACACTCTCTCAGTTTCCAATCTAGTTAAAAAAAACACACCTCTTTGGCCAAGCATTCCAATAATTCAGCTCATAATCTTGTACGGCAGTTATGATTGATTCAAATGTGCATGATTATTCTCTTATGCTTGGGTTAAACTAATCGACTTTGCTAATTGGTTCGACGGTATGGCAAGCCGTACGGCTATTAAGAGTCTCTATTGTGTCTCTCTGTTTTGTAACTAGGATTTTACACAAGCTCAGTCCTGGATCCCGATACACCTGAGGAAGAGATGATGCCCACCCCTCCGATGACCTCATATGATGCTAAGCAGGAGAGGGCATAAAGACTAACATAGTGACTATAAGTTTGATTGCAACAGACGGAGCGGGCTGTTCATAGTGTTCATCGTCTGATTAAATTACACCTTTTAACGGCGGGACACTATTTAAGTTCGCCAGTATGGACACTCTATGTGGGCAGTCACGGACACACTACTAGACTTAAAATTAAGTGGCGGTAACTAATGCTTTTGCAACGATTTGAGTCTACGAAACGCACTGTTTAATTAAACTGAAGTGACTGAATTGAACTACACACAATTAAATAAATATGTTAGCCGCAGTATTGAGGGATAAATCAACCGATGTGACGACAGGCATCAATTCTAAATATATTATTAGGCGACTGTAAACATAAATTCGGAAAACTGACAGGTTGAACTTACCCTGATTTGTATCATGAAACTTGAAACTATCAAGCTAACTTGAATACTAGAAAACCACCGACGTGTATTAAGTCAACTGATTTATCAGCTATTATTTTTTAGGCCGAGTTTAGGCTCGTAGCTCCTAAATTTCGTGTGCATTTGCCAGTTAGTTCGACGTAGATCAGCTTAATTCATTTGCCATTTATCGGGCATGGGCGAAGGGGGACTTTCCAGTTTCGTAGACCTTATTTCACAGAGACTTTGTCACAAGGCAACACGATCAAATTTTGGTTTGTTTTTTCATCTCTAAAACCAGTAAAGTATTTCAGCGTCATTTCGAGCAGAAAGGACACAAGATTACAGTTCAATCGAACGAAGACATGAGTTCAGACGCACAAACTATATATGAACAATACAAGAACAGTTACAACGGCGAACACTATATAGAATAATTATAGACACATATATACCACGTGCTCGTGAACAGACATATAAACATACAAACATATAGAAGAGTACACACATACAAACTGTGTGCGTGTAATATATTATACAACAGATATATCGACAAGCGATACTTGATAACCAGATATACACTGTATATATATACATATATATATGATATATATATACACACACATATATAGCAGGCCATTTGCATAATTACGAACTACACACAAACTAACTCAGCAACAAATGCAGCCTTTTTCTTAGAATTGTGTGTGTTGTGGGTCAATGTTGTTTTAAATGTAAGGTTTATTTTATGTGGTTATTGATTTAATATTTCATGTTTTAACTTTCCGGGCGAAACTTATTCAGGAACGTGGCAGCAACACTTGCAAAGGGTGGGGTGTCTGCAGCATATGGGGAGTGTATTGGCACTGTAGGCGGACCCAAAAAGATAGATTGGAATAGGTGAGCTAGTGTTTAAAGAGGTGTGAGTTTAGTTTTCACTTCAAAATAGTTGAACCAAACTATATACATAATAGATAAATATACACACACACACACAATATATATATATCACATACATACAGAGATATATGAGAGAAGATGGGTGGTGCGTGTATATAATCTTATTAATATTCTATAATATATTATTATATATATTATAATATATAGATAGTATATATATAGTATATATATATATAAGGCATTATAAAAAAAAATAAAACTAATAAAATGAACGACAAACGCGATGGTTTAAATTCAGCCAAATTAATCTGAGGACGTGAAGTGTCTTCTTCTGATTGGTCGACACATGTAAGAACACATGAAAGCTGAGACAAAGCAACAACACGCTGACCTCGATCACATCCACGCGTCTCAGTGGCAAGTGTGTGTGTGTGTGGCGCGGACAACTCCTGAGAAGGCAATACGCGACACGACACTGCGAGCCACGAGAGTACAGGATCATTATCGCTGTGTTCATTCCTGGCAGTAATGAGCTCTGCTCAGATCAGTTACACGAACACTACCCCTGAGCACTCTCAAACAGCCAGCGACTACTGCCTGTAATGCCGGCGTCTGGAACTAGTTTGCACATCCGTCACTAGCAGCTGAAAACTTTGTAAACAAACATCTATAGCATCTTTAACTTTTAAAACAATCAACAATCTTCAAATTACAAACAGGTTTTATACCTTTTTTTATCAAATTGTTTTAATCTTAAATTTAATTTTGAGAATGCTTGTTTGTTCTTGATGTATTATTATTTAATAATATTTTTTTTTACTTAGACTAATAATCTGATGTGATGCAAACAATAATTGATTGATTGAATGGAAATTAATTAGAAATTAAATTAAAAGCACATTTTGGGTAAGGATGAATAAATAAAACTGGAAAACTAAATAAAAATCCTGAATCAGACTAAAACTGATTATAAACTATAGATATATTATGAAAACTGTCATAAATATATGGTCACTGATACAGTATATTTCCAAATCTAAATCTTGTGTTATGAATTAAAATAAAATTAAAATTTGCAAAACAAAATAGTGATAAATAAAACAGCACTAATCATGACTAATACAAATATGGTCACTAATATAGTTCCACAAATAATTCTTAAAAAAAATTAATAATAAAATAAAATAATAATAATAATAAAAAAATAAAAAAATATATAAAATATATTTTTTTAGCCCCCCACCCCCCCCTTTTTTTGAAGTAAACATGGACAGCAAAACAAACATTTAGATAATTAAATTTTTTAATTTTGATCATTAAAACCGTGCTAATTATGGCTGATACCAATATGTGTGTTTGTTATTTTGGGACGGAGAGCTCTGTGTGTAACTGAAGAAGATGATGTGTGATCGGTGAGCTCAGGTGTGACACACAGGTGTCCGGTGATCTTCAGTCTTCACACCTGTCTCACCTGCACCTGATCTGCTGCCAGCTGCCCAGATTCTGAGCACATTATACAGCAGCATCACATACACTCTTCACATAAAAGTGATCCCATCATGCATCAGCCAGAGCTCACTGGAAAAACCCATTCAATGCGGCTAATGTTGACAAACGTTGATTGTAACAAATCAATTCAATTCAATGCTGAAAATGAACAATAAAAATAGTTCAAACTTTATTCAAACTGTATTGATGAATGAATGAAAGATGAAAATATATATTTATTTTTAAGCATATTTTATAATTTATTTTATCATTTTATAAAGTGTGTTACTTATGGAAATGCTTATTTCTGTATATGGAATATTATAAAGAAGTGAAAAAAATAATTATTAACAAATTTTTATGAATTAAAAACTTCAAAGCAATTTTAAAATAATTTTAAAAGGTTCATATATGTGTCCCTGCAGCACAAAAGCAGTCTTAAGTCTCTGGGGTATATTTGTAGCAATAGACAACAATACATTGTATGGGTCAAAATTATAAATTTTTATTTTATGCCAAAAAATCATTAGGAAATTAAGATCATGTTCCATGAAGATATTTAGTAAATTTCCTACTGTAAATATATCAAAACTTAATTTTTGATTAGTAATATGCATTGCTAAGAACTTCATTTGAACAACTTTAAAGATGATTTTCTCAATATTTAGATTTTTTTGCTCCCTCAGATTCCAGCCAAATATTGTTAAATATTGATATATCATAACAAACCATACATCAGTGGAAAGCTTATTTTTTTCAAATTTCAAAAAATTGACACTTATGACTGGTTTTGTGGTCCAGGGTCTCTCTCTCACACACACACACACACACACACACACACACACACACACACACATATATTAGTGCTGTGAAACGATTAATCACGATTAATTGCATCCAAAATAAAACAATTTGCTTTCATAATGTGTGTGTATACTTTGTATATTTATTATGCATATATAAATACACATGTACAGTATATATTTTGATAATATTTCCATGTATTACCATATATATATATATATATATATATATATATATATTTATATTAATATAATTGATTATATATAAATATTTTAAATGTATAAACATATTTTTATTAAATATATACATGCAAGTGTGTGTATTTATATACACATAATAAAGACACACAGTACACACACAAATTATGTACACAAAACTTTTATTTTGGATCTGATTAATTGCTTGACAGCACTAATATAAATATAGTTATCTCTTTATTTCAAAGATTGTAAAATGCATTGCTAATATTAAGTTGAAAATGTTTATTTTGTTCAAAAAAGTATGAAACATTTACTTTTGTTTATGAAAATGTTTGTTTCTGTGTGTTGGCTATTAAAAAAGTGAAACAAAATGTCTTTCAAAAATGTAGTTTTTAAAGAAAAATAATCGTAATTCTTTTAAAAATATATAAACATAAACTTAGTTTAAAATATTTTACAAACTTTTAAGTATGATAAAAATTATGTATTATGTAAACTTATTTATTTTTCATATTAAAAGTTTGTGAAATACAATGTCGATATAAAGTTAAAAACACTCTCTTATTTTGTTTGTAAAAATTATGGAAGTACTTTTATATATTACCTAATAACTAATAAAAGTAAACTTAAAAAATAAAAATAAAAACTTAAATGCGAGAAACAATTCAGCTTTTAGCTTAAAGCTTAAAAAGTTAGTGTAAAAACAACATTTAAAAATTATATATTATTGTAAGAATAACAAATATTTATAAAAAAACAAAATGATATGAAAACACATGAATATATACAAATTAATTTATTTTAAATATTTTTCCTCCACCCTCAGAAGGGAACAGCACTAGTGTATCTGTCAGCATTGATGTAGTTCTTGTCTTACTGTTTATAGGCCGGGGCGACCCAGTACGGGTTCTCAGCGGCTTCTTTGGCGTGACGCAGGATGGCCTCTCGCGGGTTGCTGTCGTCGGTTTTGTCCAGGGCGATGTTTTTGACGATGAAGGAGGACAGCGTCCCGCCGTGAGCCGCCACGCGACCGCCTCGACCTGCTCGGGACAGAAGAAGAGATCAGAGCAGAACCACACACAGATCACCCCCAGCATTCAGAGACAGTGCTGGGGACAGTTACTTTTAAAAGTAATGCGTTACAATATTGCATTACTCCCTAAAAAACTAATTATGTTACTTTTTATGGAAAGTAATCTGTAATTTTGAGTTACTCTTTTAATCTTGGCAGGGCTTGCTTGTTTGTTTTTAATATGTGACCCTGCAGCACAAAAGCAGTCTTAAGTCTCTGGGGGATATTTGTAGCAATAGACAACAATACATTGTATGAGTCAAAATTATACATTTTTCTTTTATGCCAAAAATCATCAGGATATTAAGTAAAGATCATGTTCCATGAAGATATTTTGTAAATGTCCTACTGTAAATATATCAAAACTTAATTTCTGATTAGTAATATGCATTGCTAAGAACTTCATTTGAACAACTTTAAAGATGATTTTTCTCAATATTTAGATTTTTTTTTGCTCCCTCAGATTCCAGATTTTCAAATAGTTGTATCTCAGACAAATATTGTCCTCCTAACAAACCACACATCAATGGAGAGATTATTTATTCAGCTTCAGATGATGCATAAATATCAATTTCAAAAAATTGACACTTAAGACTTAATAATAAAACTCTTCTTGTACAAATGTAAAAGCGCTTTCACACCAGAAGTGAAGTGAATGCGGCTCAGGCTAAAGGAAGTGTAAATTCACGTCTGTACAGTAGAGGGCGCCGCTCAAACTAATCACATGAAGAATATGACGCAGGAGAAGAAAGTTCAAATCAAACACAAATGTGTCATTTTTGATATTTAGCATGATTGAATCTGATCATCGAAGTTGGTTAATAAAATGGGATTAAATACATTAATTATGTTTGTCTTAAAATAGTAGATTTGCATAATATTCTGAGTTTGCACTTGACTGTTTATATTCATTTTGAGGAATGCTGAATCTGTGCAACACCAGAGCTGTGATGTCAAGACGCTGGAATCAGGCGTTACTTACTTGAAAAAGTTTCTCAGATATCTCCTTCTAAATTAAAAAGGAATGCGTTACTTCACTAGTTACTCAAAAAGTAATCTGATTACGTAAGTGGCGTCACTAGCTCTGTTGTGATTAAACACAACGAGACGCGGCTGAACGGTTTACTCAAGCCTGTGATGCTCAGACTCACTTCAGAGAATAACAGCAGAGAAATGTTTGTGCATTTATGTGAACAGAGTACAAACTAGAGCTTAATAATATCAAAAAGTTGAAAAGTTACATTTCTGTGCTTACCATTCAGATACTATTTATCCACCTCAGGATGGACTGTATTCCATTTCAGTTTATTTACTGTGAGGTTTGTGATTTTTGGTACTGAAACCTGGGATGTGTCAATTCAATTTAATTAAATTTTTTTTTTAAATAAATAAACATTTTTAATTTATTTATTAATTATTAATGTATTAGTTAATAACGTATTAATTTATTCATATAGGTGATACATTTTATATTCATAATTATAACATCATAAATTTATTATATTAATATATTTTTTATTATTTTTACAAATATAAAAAAATACATAAAGGCTATATATAAATTAATTTATAAAGTAATATACAAAGTGAATTATCTATATAAATATAAAAATATATTTTATATTACATTTGTCGAACTGTGATTTTGTATTCATAATTATATTTAATATTATAAACATATATTCATATATAATATTTTTACAAATATATAAGTCATTTATAAATTATTTAATATATGAAGTTGATCTATATTAACAAAATTCTATTTTAAATAATATTTGTGGAAACTGTGACACATTTTATATTCATAATCATTTAAATATTATAAATATATATTAATATTTATTATTTATTATTTATATACAAATAAAAACCTGTATATTAACACTGTGTATAAATGAAGGAATTCATTGATTAATTAATATTAATGTTGCATATTTTATATTTGTGGAAACTGAGATAGTTTATAATTATATTAAATTTAAATATAAATATATATTAATATTTTTTATTTTTTTTATTATTATAAATATATATTTATTATTTATATAAATATGAATAAATTTATATAAAAAGTTATTTAATATATTTATACTAATGTTTTATTATTAATGTAGAAATGTATATATATATATATATATATATATTTAATATTATAAATGTAAATTAATATTTATTATTTATAAAAAAAAAAAATAAACATTTATATGAACAGATAGATAGATAGAAATTTATTGTAATATACCAGAATTTACCAAACTAACTGGACTAATGTTGGTTTGTAGTTATTGATAAACATATATTGAAGAAAAATATAACAAATAATGATTTTTCAGCTAATTTTTGAGCCTTTCATTCAATGTCACTTCCTAGATGTCACAAATTTAAGGGATGCAACATTTTTTAACAGTGGAAATATTGTGCAGGACCAAACTGAATGCAGAATATGAATATGAATGTTGATTGATAACACATGTATATGTAACAGAGAGAATGAGGGATGTGTGTCTGTGATGGTTTAGAAACGTCACCTGGTCCGGACATGGGCGGCTCAGGTTTGTGTGA
>NC_056606.1:23347575-23360075 GCF_018340385.1 Cyprinus carpio | reverse complement strand
GTCCCGGAAATTAATAAACATCTTTAAAAGTTATGGAAATTTCTATAAATTTTTTGTTTTCTTATGTGTTATTATTACTATAAATATATTATAGTTATATCAAGCTCTAAAACACTTTACCAAGTAGAAATAGTTATTTGTGAGTAAAAAAAAATAACTACTGGAAAATGTTTAATATTTTAATTTAATATTATTAATTAATGTGATTTTATATACAGTATATACAGAGTGAAAGCTTTTCTTGTGCTTGTCAACAGGACGTGACTTTGTTGTAAACGTGCAGACAATTGATTCTGCTCTCAGTCGACACAGTTTCCTCGCTTCAGTCACTCGGTTCAATCAGTCCAAACCCGGCTGAAAATTGATTCTGCTCTCAGTCGACACAGTTTCCTCGGAAAACAAAGAACAAACACAGACGGAAAAACGGGGAAGAGTGTGAAGCGGGACTGAGACGGACAGCAGAGAAACTGCACCTCTGACTCTTGACCGGGTCGTAGTAGACCTTCGCCAGGCCGTTCCCCGTCCCGACCATGATCTGATTCAGCTTGGGATGCCAAAGACAGCGGACCACGCTCTGAAATAACAGATGGGAACTCGTTATTTAAGCAAGAAGTCAGCATAAAGCAATGGCAGAGGAAAAGACTGCACTGTCTCTCTCCGTCCCGCTCATCTCCAGTTGACTATATTTGGATCTGGATCTCAAAGACTCACATGGGCCGCTGCCAGGGCTGTGTGTAAGGATCTGTGTGTGTGTGTGTGTGTGTGTGTGTGTGTGTGTGTGTGTGTGTGTATGTGTGTGTGTATGTGTGAGAGACGGAGGAACAGACTCCTGAATAACTGCAATCACATGCATGCAGTGCATGTCTATATGATGACGGTTTTATAGTGAGCACGTCCAGAAAAAACAAAAGAGCACCATTAAAGTCAGAAAAACACCAAAAAGGCCTGTTACATGCTTACAAACCCAATAAGCAAATAAATACAGCAGATTAATACAAATATCATTTAAAACAGTAGTAGTGGTAATAATAGTAATAATTATTATTATATACTTTTTATTATTATTATTATTGTATATTTGCCATAATGACAATATTATTATTATTATACAAAAAGTTCTATGTAAGATATAATCTAAAAACATAATAAATATAAAAAAATAAAAAAGTAGAATAAAAGTGAAAATATATTTGTTTGCAATTATGAAATAGTAATGAAACATGATATTTATCATAATAAAAATGATTTAATGATGTATATATATAAAAAAAGTTTGGACCAAACGAGGGTAAGTGAATAATGAAGGTGTAAAGGAAAAGACATGATCAGTGTTATGCAAACATGCTGTGCTGAAACGTTAGAAAATACCACAAAATAAAATACATATAAATAAATAAAATAAAAAATAAATATAGGTTTGGATCAAAATGAAAGGAAAAGTAGAAGACGTCATCATTGTCGTGCAAATAAAGCACTGAAAATAAAAGTGTGTGGGAATACCACAAAATAAAACAAATAAAAAAAATGTTTGAAAAACAAACAAAGAACTGAAAAAAATAAAATAAAATAAAGGATTGGCTCAAAATGAGGGGGGAATATGTCACCACTGTCATGCAGACATGCTGCATTGAAATGAATGAGAATACCACAAAAATAAATAAAATAAAATAATAAAATAAACATCATCGTCATACAAACATGCTGCATTAAAATTCATGAAAATGCCACAAAAATAAATAAAATAAAAATAAACATCGTCATGCAAACATGCTGCATTGAAATGCATGAAAATACTACAAAAATAAAATAAAAATGAATTAAATTAAATAATAAAAAATACATCAGTCATGCAAACATGCTGCACACAAAACAAAACACAAAACAAAACAAAAACAAAACAAAACAAAAACAAAACAAAACAAAACAAAACAAAACAAAACAAAACAAAACAAAACAAAACAATTAGGTCAGGATGAAAATGAGCGTATGTAAATAATGACGCTGTACAGGAAATCCAAAAGAATAAGCAGCAGGTTTTTTGGAGTCCAAATGCACTTTAAGAATGATCTCTTGAGATGAGTTAACAGCACAAGAGAAGCATAATAAATCAAGCTATGTCCAAGAAACTCTTTCCAAACAGATCTTGCGGTGTATGCAGTGTTGAGATCAGGAAAGACCTGCGGAGACATGGGGGTGAAATCTGCTTAGCCTCCAGCTGTTCAGCGCCGGGCTCGTTTCTGAATCCTCAAGCCGGACTGCGTTAAGCCTCCCTGACCTAGAATCCGGCTTTAGACCCTCTCCCTCCCCCAGGACCGTAGCAGGGGTTTCTCTGGCCCTTATTGACTTAACGGGATGTACGGGGTTAATCCGTCTCTATGGGCATGTGGCCGAGTAATTGATTATTTAGAGAAGATCTGGAAGATTTGGCTGCGGATCTGAAATGTGCTTCCAGCTGAGCCTTTTTTGGCCGAATACAAACGTAATCTCCTTTAGTCGCTCCATTACCTTGCAGATACTGTACATGGGGTTTAGATCGTGCACATCTGTATATCTGACCTCTCCATTACTCTTAATCGTGCCACACAGAGACCCTGGGTAAGGAAAGCAAACATCAGGGCAAGCTTATGTCAAAAATAGCGATATATGTACTGTATGCATCTACGGCTGTTCATCATGTGCCAGAGAAACAAACACTCACAATGCACAGTATTTATGTGCAGCTCAAATGTTTCTACAAGCACTAGGAGGAATCATAATAATGGCGATGTGAGTGAATCCGATCTTTCTTGAGCACGTTTACTTATGCGGTTATGGCAAAGACTGAAGTGTTATTTCAGCATTATATTCAATCTTCCATCTTTTCTAAACAAAATAAGCTGTTTATATGGTGCACATTCACCCAGAAGACACAAGGATGCTTTCACGTCACACAATAAACAAATAAATATAAACACACAAATAAATAAAAAAGTAGTAATAATAATAATTATAATATGAAAGACTATTTTTACTTAATATTGGAATTATATTTACATACTTGGATATGTGTACAGTATGCACATATAAAATATACATAAAATTATATTATAATTATATACTATATCTATAAAATAATTTACTTTTAATTTAAATGCAATATATAATCATAATATATATTCCATGCAATATACATAAAATAATTCATATAAAATATTTATATATTAATTTGCAATAAATAATAATAAAAATAATAACAAATCAATATTAATTTAAATGAAGAAAAATAAATTAGATATAATAATAACAGTAATAAAAATAATAATAATTTAACTACATTGCAACCAGACACAAGGTCACTTTCAAGTCACAGTTTGATTTGTTTTGTTGATGTAAAAGGGGTTTTCCAACTCTGATTCAAACCAGTGAAAAGATATGCAATGAAATAAGGTTTAGACTAAAAAAAAACACTTGTGCTAACAAGCTATTAGCACAAAGTTTATATTTTAGTTCTAGGTTTAGTCTTTCTATGCAAGTCCATAGCATGACTTACTTCATAACACCACTCAGAGAAAACTTCAAAGGCACTTAAATTTATAGGTTTAGTCTTTCTATGCAAGTCCATAGCATGACTTACTTCATAACACCACTCAGAGATCGATAATAGTGGTAAGAATATTACTGTACTGTCCTAAAGTAGAGTATGCACATAGGGAAAATGTACATTCAAGCAACAGTTATAAATGATAAGATATCTATAAAAACACCCGCATACTATAGGCTGAATGCAACAGTAATCCGGATATATATTCCATGCAATATACATAAAATAATTCATATAAAATATTTATAGCATTAATTTGCAATAAATAATACATGAAAAATAATAACGACAAATCATAATTAATTTAAATGAAGAAAAATAAATTAGATATAATAATCAGAGTATAGCGCATAAGTAGTTTAATACACTGGCAAACCAGACTGACAAGGTCACTTCAAGTAACAGTTTGATTTGCTTTGCAGATTGATGTAAAAGGGGGATTTCCAACTCTGATTCACAAACAGTGAAAAGAATGAAAATGAAATAAGGTTTAGACTAAAAAAAAACACTTGTGCTAACAAGCTATTAGCACAAAGTTTGTTTTTTGGTTATAGGTTTTGTTTTTTAAGGTTTTATATTAACACATGAATACGTCAATAACAACAATCAGACGAAAACTTCAAAGGCTGAGCCTTCTTAAAGAAATTTGATATATGCTTCAACCCTGAGAGTAGCATTCAAGGAGTAATTTAGTTTTTGGAAACTAAACTGTCAGCATAACAGTGGTAAGAGATACTGTACTTCCTAAAGATGTAACTCAAAGAAAGCATGTATAGGGAAAGCAACAGTGGTCCCGGAATAGACCCCTGGGGAACACCATGTTAGTATAAGAGTGTTAAGTGGAGAATATTTTTTATTTATTAGGATGACATGAATGTAGTATAATTTTTATATGTTGAAAGGAAATTTACTATACTTTTGATGGGAGTCTAAAGTAATCTGTATATCACTTCAATCCCAGCAGCACTGGATCTGTTTTAGTTTTCAGACATCAAGGCAACATTCCGAATGTCACTGGAAAATAAACTGAAAATGGTCAGGGTAACAGTAGTAAGAGATATTGTACTTCTGGAAGTTTTTATTTATAGGAAAGATATAATCAAAAGGAATAACAGTAGTAAGTAGAAGATCGACATCATGGGGGAACATCACATACTTAAAAGGTCGAACCATGGGGAACACACATACTTTATTCACAGCAAATGTCCTGTCCTTTAGACAGGAGGCAAACCACCCTGAGATACCAACAAAAACACTTAAATAAACATTATAACACTTCAGTCTGAGCATTCCAGGATCGATTTTAGTTTTTCGGACATACAGTAACATTCAAAATGTCACTGGAAATTGAAACTAAAATGGTCAGCACAACAGTGGTAAAAGATACTGTTCCCCCGAAAGATGAACCTCAAAGGAAGCATACATGGGGAAAACAACAGTGGTCCCAGAATCAAACCCTGGGGAACACCACATACTACAGGGGCCTAAAAAACTTCCTATATGAGCAACACATGTCCTATCCTTTAGAAAGGAGGCAAACCACTCTGAGACACCCACACAAAGACAGTTAAATAAACACCATAGCACTTCAATTGAAGCAGCACTGGATCTGTTTTAGTTTTCAGACATCAAGCCACATTCCAAATGTCCAATGCACAGGGAGCAGCAGGCATCCTGGAGGACGCAGATGTCTCACCTGGTTTTTGCACCTTGTGAAAAAGTCAGCAAAGCTGAGAACCACCCCTGGAGTATTTACTCTTTCCAGCCTGGAGAAGTGTCCACAGAGCGCGACCTCGCTGCGGGGTTATGGCCTGTGTTTACACTTGAATGATTGGTAGCTCTTCCTGTCACAGGACACCACCCCTGGAGTATTTACTCTTTCCAGCACTTAAATCTTCAGTCCGTCTTGCGCGGGATAGAACACTGTAAGATTAGCTCCCTCACAGGAGTCAGCTATTACGAATAGAATCATATTTGGGACAGCTCTTTGGGAGTGCGGAACTACACAAAGGGTATTTTCAGTCGAAACAAGAAAGAGGCCGGTCCACCGTGCTAGTAGCTAATGTCGAGATAATTTCTACCCGAGGCGCGGAGGCATAGTATAATGATGGGTAGTGTATTTTGGAGTTTGGCGAGAAAGCCTAATAGGGATTAAAAGCATTTTTATCCGAAGCCCTTAGTAGGGGAAAAGAAGAAGCAGAATAAATAAGCATTTATCGCCATTATATGGAAAAGAGAAGCTTGCACATATTGCCTATTGTCTTAGTTAAAGCTTCATAATATTAAAGAAAAATAATATTATTATTTAGATGATAAATAATAATAAATAAGCATTTAGGTTGTACCAACAGATCTTTGTGAAAACAACAAAACCGAATATCTATCGTATCTATGCTGATTATCTATCTATTCGGTATAATATATATCTATATATAGTTATATATAATATATATAATATAATATATATATTAGACTATATATATATCTATATATATATATATATATATAGAGATATATATATACCCCAATAATTAAATGTCAGATTAATTTATATATAAAATATGATGAAATAAATTAATATTTAAATTATTTTGTTAATTTGCAATAATGAAAATAAACAAATTAATGAAAATATAATGAATGTTATTTTGTGTTAATGAAAATAAACAAATTAATGAAAATATAATGAAAATTAATTTGCAATTATACCAGATGCAATTCTTCTGTAAAGCTCTAAATGTTGTTTTCAAGACGCAATGGATGCTGTATTATTCTGGATCATTAACTTCCAAGACAAACTAGGTAAGAAGAGAGCGATAACTAACTACTACCACTACATATCAAGGCAAGATGCACCGAATCCGAGAAGAGCATTATTTTCTTTAAAAGTCAAATGAGTTTTTTTTGTTTTGTTTTTTGGACAATGTTTGTGATTCATCACACAAAGAATATTATGTACTTCTGATTAATGCTACTTTTGGGTAATGTTTGTTTTTTTTGTTTTGTTTTTTGTTATGTGTTTGTGATTAATGCTACTGCTGCTGCTCCATTTATGCATACCTGGGATGGATCGAGAAGATAGCCAATGGGATTGGGAGAGTTTTACTGTTTTGGATGTTATGAGCATGAGAAACCCGAGTCTCAACAGCAACTTGAGATCAACAGGACGGCCAGGGGAGCTTTGAGCCGTCACTCACATGTGCCTCAGAAAGAGACACTTCACTCGCTTCAGACGAATCCAGCTCTCAGGAGCGCCGGGACGCTTGTCATTCCAGCAAATGGATGGAGGAAGACAGCGTTCCCTTCACTTCCATAGGGACGAATGAACAGGAGGAAAGTTTCACTTCCTGTCTGCAGTTGCACAAGTAATCTAACAGTACAGCATTTACCAAGTAATGTAAGACCGCAGTCTTTCTGGACAGAGTTTCCATTACGAGAGAAAATCATATTAATTGGTTGGATGGCTTGTTTCTGTTATTGATTTTTGTTGGAATGTTCGCTTCTCTCAGTTCTAGTACCGGACACCATCTGACAATCATAAAACAAACAAAAACCAAAAAAAAATAGAAGATTAATTATACTATATTCATTTGAAATGATATAATAATAATACTATAATTAAAACAGAGCTAAATATTTTTAGATTAATGTAATAGTAAATTACACACACACAGTATATATTAGTATTTATATATATATAAATATATATATGTATATTTATTATTTTTGAATATTAATTATTTTTAATTTTATTTGTAATTTTGTTATTTTTAATTATTGAATTGATTTATATTATATAAATATATATTTTATATATATATATATACATATTTATATTATACACACATATATAAATTATTTTCATTGACAATAATGAAATATTCATAATAATAATAAATTATATAAAAAATATATATAAAATAGTTAAAAAGTACCCATTTACATTAGATTATGGAGACTAATGAACTACTGATCTATACGTAGTCAGTAGTTAATGAATAATAAGATAATGCAACAATTTATACATTAAAATAATGGGTCATAAATCAAACACGTGTGTTGTTATTATAATTTTATTAATTATTTTTATGTTTAATTAATGTATAAAAGCATTGTAATATCATTGTTTTGTAATTAATTTGCAATAATTAAGTAATTATATGAGTATATATCTATATAATAGATGAGATACAAAGGTATGTTAAATAAATGTATAGAAAATAACAAATTAAAAGAATGAAATTTCTATATATATATATATATATGCTTATATATAAAATATTTATGAAATAAATGTACAAAATAAATAATTAAAATAATTATAATAATTTGCAAGAATTAAAGTAAGTGAAATAACGAAAATATAATGAAATTTAATTTGCAATTATGGCAGAATACTTTTTCTTCTGTGAAACTCTAAATGAGACATTAGGAATATGAGCAAACTTCTCTTTTCATGGACAATGCATGCTGATTTATTATATACCTAATTTATTAAATAGCTAAATATCAGATTAATGTATATATGAAATATATACTAAATTAAATAAGCGGTGGACGCACACATGGAGGATAATCGTTCAGTCAGTCGTATTGGACTGATGAGCATTCATAACCGAATCACACACGACTGGCAAAACACTGAAGATCCACTAATTGCCACGGTGAGTGAAAACTTTGCCAGCTGTCACCATACTGCAACTGCCAGTGCAAAGCATTTGTATTTGATGATCTATGAGGAAACATTATTAGTCTCGACACAGCGCTGCTATGAGAGCAACACAGAAGTGTGTCAAACCTACCGCATCGGCCACTTCAATCTCATACACCTTCCGCAGAGATTCCCGCTCAAAGAACAGCAGCTTCCCGTTCCCTTCGTCCTTCTTCACCGAGGTCCCCGTCAACAGCAGTTTATCATCCGGACTGAAGCAGCAGTCTGTCCTGTTCAGAAAACACCCATCAGCACAGTTACAGGAGAGAAACACTTCACGTTCATGAAGACTTACAACACACTTCACAATCTGCTGTGCTTTCACGCATAATGCTAAACAAACAATAAAGAGTTCACGTTATCTACATAATGCTCACAGGTTCCCAGCAGTGTTGTTACAGTTAACTAAAACTATTAAAAATCATAATATTTTGGTTAATTTAAATAAAACTGAAATATATAATCGTTATGTGTTTTTTGAGTTAACTAAAACTATTAAAAATCATAATATTTTGGTTAATTTAAATAATAATTATTTGATATATAGTTATATATTTAGTTATTTTTTGATTGTTAGATAGAATGATAAAATGAAACTTTGAAATTTTGAATTGTTTAAATAATATAAAATATAAAAATTGATAAAGTGATTATATCATTTGTAATATAATTAAAAGAAAAAAAAAAAAGAAAAAAAAAGTTAGGTTGAAAAAGTAACCCCACCCCAAATAAATAAATAAATAAATAAAAAAAGTAAAAAAAAAAGAAAGAAAAAAAATTTTGGGATTGTAAAAATAATATAAATGTATAAATGTATAAATAGATCTGGTTAATATATATATCTATATGGTTAATATATATATCTTATATATATATTATATATACTATTTTTTATGTTTAAAAAAACAAAATAAATAAAATGTTATAATCTATTTATTATATTTATATCATTATCATGGTTATGTATTTGCTAATAATTATGAATAAATTATTTATTTTATAATTAATATTCAGAATACATATTAATTATTAAACAAAATATAGCATGTCACTGCAGGACATGCTTCCCAAAAGTACTCAGTTCCCATAATAAGATTTAGAATTTGACTGAAGGCCTAGAGATTGGATTGGATTCAGTTTTTATTATATGAACTTTTATTTAGAAATTATTTTAGATATGGAGAAGTGTTAAGAGTGTGAAAGTTTCCCCTTACATGGGGAAGAAGGTTAAAGTTTTGATAGTTTTTTGTTTTAATGTTTTATGGGGAAATTCCTGAAAGTTGCGTATGATCCCACGTCTCAGAGGTGGTAGTCTCCTGAAACACAACACAGGGCAAACAGACAGATAGGAAGGCGCGAGGCGAATCAGAAGCTGAAAGCAGCGTCAGCCATTGTGGTCTGGCGTGAGTAAGGGAAGAGGCAGGTCAGGAGATCTTGATGCACGACGATCCGAACCACTCAGATCACTTTCACACCAAAACACTAGAACTCTTATTGTATCTGCCACAAGAGCGCTCCCGCTTTGGTGCTTTCGGCGGAGGGAGTTCCAGCATATTCAGCGGATCCAATATATTTTAGCATTTAAAACCCACAAACTCAGCTGTCAAGGTCAAAGCAGAACAGCGGTGGGCGGTATGAATAAAATCATATGAATCATTTTATATCTAATGATGTCCCCCAACGAGCCAATATTAGCAATCATTTTATATCTAATTAAGAGTATATTTCACTGTATAGGCAGTGTTGCTGGAAAGTTAAAAACCATGTAGAAAATGTAAAACAAACATTGTTACTTTTTTTATTTGATTATAGTTTTGAATATCAATCATATTTATCTAGAAGAGTTTCAGCGACTTACTGATGGACGAAGAGAAAGAAAATTCTTTTTTGTTATGTTTAAAGACATGTTGATATCGTTTGTATCAAAATGAAACTTTCTTTCACCTTGACATTGATTCAATAATGAAATATGAACATAATTTAATAAACTGATCTTTCTGTCCGTTAGTGTGGCCGCGATTGTAAACCATAAAACGAACACAGATTTGTAATTTATCTCAAAATATGCTTAAAAAAGAAACAGTAGGGATGAAGATTAATTCATCACTCAGCTGCCTAAAATGGCGATAATTAGTATAATTTTCCGCAGTTTGTTGACAGGAGCTGACAGCAAAGGTTGTGTTTGAAAGAACTTTAAACTCAAACAAAAGTTCAGGTGAGAGAGAGCGGGGAAAAAATTATGTTAATTATAATTTCATATTAAATAAATAAGACTATATGAAAACAAGTGTCTAACAATTAATGTCATGCCATTTATATTATTATTAAGAGACTTTTTTTCTTTCTTAATTTTTGCTGTCACACCGTAGCACAAATTAATGTTACAGTTCAGCAAAAATTAAAATTAATGTTAAAGTTCAGCAAAAATTAAAAAACACAAAAAAAAAACGTAAAAGTTAGTGACCCTTAATATACTATAAATATATGCATTTCTTTCTTCAAACTTTGTCTTTTACCAAAAATAAGCATTTTTTATGACTTAAGTTTGTCAACTATTCCCTCTATATCTAAGACCAATAGTATATAGATATATAATATATCTATATATATATCTAAAGACCGTAAAGACCAAAAGTTAGCAAAACATTACTATTTTGATGTTGTTTAAAGAATGTTCTTCTTGATTGTCAAGCCTGCATTTACAGATCAAAAAAACAGAAAGCGTAATGTACTATTGTGAAATATTATTACAAATTAACAATAATAGTTTTTCTAGTGAATATAGCTATCTACTTTAAAAAAATAATTTATTCCTGTGATGCAAAGCTGAATTTTCAGCATCATTACTCTCAGCCTTTCAGTGTCAACATGTAACATCCCAGTCTATCACCAGATCATTTACGAAATCATTCTAATATTCTGATTAGTATGAGTGTTGGAAAACAGTTCTGCTGTCTAAGGATATGTGATGAATAAAAGGGTAAAAAAGAACTGCATTTATATTCAAAATAAAAAAAAAATTCTAATAATATATTAATTAACTATACATAATATTTTCTTTACAATCACTTTGGTGTAGCAATGTTAACCACATCCTTTGCTGAATAAAAGTAGTGCTTTATTAAAAAAACAAAACAAGAAAGAAAACAAAAATTACTGACCCCAAATTACTGACCAGTAGGTGTATATTGTTATTACAAGAAATATTATAATTGTTAAAAACATAGCTCTTTTTTTTGTTTTTTTTTTTTACTTTTATTCATCAAAAGGTATTCCTAAAAAAGTATCCACATGTTCTGAAAAAATATTAAGCAGCAGAAACTGTTTCAAACTTTGATAATGAATAATATATTTAGAATGATTTCTAAAGGATCCAGTGTATAATGATCCTAAAAAATTCAGCATTTGCATCACAGAAATAAATGTGATAATTTAAAAGTTAATAAATGTTAAAAACAAATTTATTTTAAGTTGTAATAGAGATTCACAAATAGTACTGTTTTTTCTGTATTTTGCCATCAAAATTATTGTGCAAGGCTTGATGAGCAGAAGAACTTTCTTGTGCAAAAACATTAAAAAAATAGTAATGTTTCCACAACTATTGTGGTCTGTTACGTATAAACTTTTGGTCTGTACTGTATATATTTTTTATGTTTTTATTTTGTCATTTATAAAGTACTAAAGAAGCAGCGGTAGGGTCTGTGGTCGTCTGTGCTATTCTGATGGGTTGGTTTGTTGTGTGGTAATTTTGGTCTGTTCGTATGAGCCTGGCGGCAGTGGAACTTAGTGTGCACCTGAAAAACACAACCAAAGCACACATAAGAGACGCAGGAGCAGCTCTCAACACGTCTGGAAGAGCAGAGGCCAGAGCTTGCACAAGAGCTTTCCATCTGCAAAACCACACTCCGGTCTGGAAACATTCACCGTTTCTCACATTCAACACCAACACAAGGACTGTAAGCCAAAAACCCTTCTCCTGAAGAGAGGACCTACTGTTGTTCACTACGGGACCAGCGGAGTATGAGGAGAAGTGACGGAGCTGAATATTGGGCTCTGAGGATCTAAGCAGCCTCAATGAAGAGCTCCAACACCAATTTATACCAAACACATTTGTTTTTGTGAGTTTGGAACTGTTTGACACTTTTATTAGCAGAATAGCTGAAAGCTGAGAATTGAACAGAACAGAACAGAATTTTACCAATAAAATAA